>NW_009259602.1:1892479-1911079 GCF_000687185.1 Egretta garzetta | reverse complement strand
CAACGCTCAGTTGAGAAAGTGGTCCAGTGGCAACAGCAGTCATTAGCTTGCATGTGCCCATGCCTCTGTAATTACAGTCTGTCACAGTGTATTAACCCCACCGTATTTCAGCTTCTGCTTTCATAAAATAGAGAATTCATTAGGTACATGTTTGCACAGCCCTTTTCAGGGCTAAAATGGCTGTCAAGGACTAAGAGTTTACTTTAAATGTCCTATACTGTATAAGCAAGGGAGGGAAACATACTGCGATTCTCTTTAGTGTATTCTTTTAAACTAAACTCAAGGCTCTAATACCAAATCTGAACAGACTGTAATGCAATGAGCGAATTAAATACGCTCACCTGAGATCCGTATTTGCACATCCTCTTCCTCCTTCCTTTCTATTAGTTCACTTTCAGATGGATTTTCATCACTGTGAGCTTCTCGAGCATCAAAAAAATGCTCTCCACTTTCATCAGCACCCACCCCTTCCAGCTCTGTGGCTGAGATCTCCAGATTCATACTCATGCGGTCCATTGCTAAGTTACTACTTGATCTGGGGTCTCGCACTAGCAGCTGCATGGCATCCCCTGAAGCTGGCGATTCAGCTGAAGTCCGGAGGCCATAACTAGCTGTGGACTCATCAGCTCCGGTTCTCGGAAGCGTTCTGTCTGTTCCAGGCTGGTGAAGTTTGTTATTGTCAGTGCGCTGTAGTCCAGGCTCCCTTCCACTCTCTGTCTGGGCCCCTTGAGAAACAGTCCTAAACCTGGGAAAGCGCTGCCGGTCTTCAAGGGTCCCCTTCTCAGAAAAGCCAAGCTGCTGTACCAACAATTGTTTCAGCAAGCCCACTGCAAGCAGAGATAACATTCACAAGGCTTCACAGACCGTAACCTCCCAAACAAGGATTAAAGCAGACATAAAGGTCACCCTTTCAAAAAAGTATCTCTCATAGCAGTCAGCCCTCTCATTGCTCTTGGTAGCAAAAACAGGGATAAAAATAGATATGTAAAGTCTGAAGCCTTACTCCACATTTTACCTTACATGCAAGAGCAAACATGTCAGTACAAGTTCCATCTCGCTTAGGGAAAAACAGAGAAACCACCAACTGAAATCGCCCAGCAAGGAAGTTGGAGAGCAGGTAAGTGCTCTAAAACTCATGTGAACTAAAAACCATGGCTGTAATAGGGGATTCCCACCTGAGAAACAAGCATATTGAGAATATTCCACCCAACTTGGAAATGACAGATCAAAAAAATTGAAGACACTTTTTGCCTAAAATTTCATGCAAATTTATGCTTGTTTGAACTTCAACCCACATTCCTTTAGCTCTCAAATTATCCCAACCAAACACTTCATAATAAGGACACATTGTTCAAAACAGAAATATGATGCTGTCAAGCACATAAGAATACTGTTCATTCTCACCATCTAATGCTCATGTAACACCCAAGATAAGCTGTGATTTCATACAGCAGAACAGTCGCTCATCTAAGTGGAAGGCTCTTGTCAAAATGTGAGTGACCCACTGCTGCTGTTCCAGGGCAGACTCTTTTAAGTCTGAATAGTCATGAAATGCTCAGTCACGAATACTATCTTTACACACCCCGCAGGCTAAGATTATCTTACCACTGGTCTCTGAAAACAAGTACTAAGAACACTTGTACAGCATTCAGAATTAGAAAAGGACTCTGAATCCTATAAGCAGGAGAAACATAAATGGATGAAAGGATCCAAGATAAACTATTAGATTGCAGAGAACTGTCATTACTTGTATAGAGAGATGGAAGAGGGAATTCAGGCCAAGGATATGAATGCTCTACGTTCTGGTAAAAGCAAATGACCCACAGAGAAGCAATACAGACTATTCCCTCCAAGTACCACTGAGGGACTTCGTGTCCCTTTCAGAGTTGCCAAGAAGAGATATATGGATTAATTAATTCATTCAAATTTTAGTAAGTTACATTTAGAAATTGCACTGCTAGATCTGATCAAGTAGGTTGCATAGCCCTGCATTCTTCCTCTGAAAGGAGGTATACCGGAGAACAGAGGAAGTGATTAAAAATCTTCTATAAACAATTTTACAGAATAATCTGTCCATCAGGAAAGTTTCTTTTCAACACATAGAAGTGCTGATCTAATTATATTCAACAACCCCCCTAGTCCTCAGAAAATCTGAACCTAGACTTTGTCAAGCTCACATGTATCCAATATTGTTTGCAGGATTTCACAAAAAACATGCAAAATCATATTCTGCAGCTCATGCAACCTCTCCTATTTTTATAGCACTGGAGCAGAGTAAGTCCACAGGCTAACTGCACTGTCTTTTAAAAAAAATGCTGACTAGCAATGGCACTGCACAGCACTGCACAAGGTTCTGCAATATAATTTTGTCATCCAAGCACAGTAAAGTAACAATTCATCACCACCATCGTTTTATATATTGGAAAACCACAGAAAAAACAATGAGGTGCCTAAAGCCAAAGAAAGGGCCGGTATATGAATTTGGAACTTAGAATTCCTTACAGACCCATTTTGTTTCACTATGCTACTACAGCACAGAGAGAATTGATATTTAACAGAAATGGGCTTTAGATTTTATTTTAGCTCATTGATTTAGATGGTTGACCCAACAATTTCCATCTCCAAATTGCAACCCACCAGACACTGCCCACAGATACTTACAGTTCCTTAATGCATCCAATGCCCACTGCCCTTCTGATACCGAAGGTAAACTGGTGGCTGTGTGTTCATAGCATGCAGAAGAATCTTGAAGTGTCAGGTCTGCCTGCTGCACTTTATCAAACTGTCTTTCTGACACAAGAAGACTTTCTACCTTAGACTTTTCAGACATGATGGGCGAAGAAGACTGAGCGTTCAGTATTAAGGGAGATTCGAGGCCCAAATCTTTATCTAGTAAACAGAAAACATATTCAGGTTAAACAACTATGTCAAATATGATGATGAACTGCAGAAAATTCTGCTTCACACAGAAATCTCTGAAAACACTAAAAAATACAGTTCTTGAGCATGGGCTTGGTAAAATGCCAATTCTGTCCAGGGGAAAAAGAATCGTCCCCATCAATTCATAAAACAGATGGAAAGAGTAAGAGGTAGGTTTCCAAGAGGTTCTCTACGTGACTTGTAAAGAAATCATTCCTTTCCAGAAAAATGTCGAAGTTACCAAAAGATCCCCAAGCCACAAGGAATATGGCTTGGCACATTTGCACTCCATGTAGCAAATGTACTGCTACCATTTACCTGGACCACTGTTTTACCTGGACTTTGTAGACTACTGGCAGGAATGTCATGCTGCTCTTTGAGCTTCTGCTGCTCCTCTTCTTCACGCTCTTCTCTGCAGGGAGGAAAAGAATGAACACATTCTTTTAGTCACATATATCTGAGCCGCTGCATGAGAATTCATGCTTTGGCTGGCAATCTTTGCACAGAAGAAGGGGCCCTGAAAAGAGAAAAAGCAGACCACCTTCCCCCAGCTACTTTTACTTACTCGCCAGGTCCTGACTGAGGGAACGGAATCACTCTTCTGGTACTCCCCATTTTTACAGTCCCTGCCATCTGAGCTATAAGGTCCTGCCATCTGCAGTAGAAACATCAAATAAAAACATGCAAGATATGAAGCATAATGAATACTTCTCTATATAACACCTCTTAAATCCAGCTAGCATTATTACTGCTTTTTATCAACAGAAATATCTTTTTTTTTTTTTTTTTTAATTCTGTTACATTCAGTTCCTGAGTAAGACCTTGCAGCCACAAGTGAAGCACCACAGCATAATGCTCACCTCATCAGGATACTCTTCAGTAGAAGGAAATGAATGACAGGACCTTAGCAGGAGTTGTCAGGTGAGGCAGTTATTTTATATATAATATATACAAAATATATATGAAAGCATTAAGTAATATTTCATATATTACTGAAGAGTTTCACGTATGAGACACTAGAACAGTCGCTATGTATCACACAAATAAGTCTGTGCCCTGCTTATGCTTTAGAAGACAAGCATTTCCATCTAAGAGGAAAAAAAATCATTTAGCTAGGGGCTTTCATGCATTGGGGTGCTTATGCTGCTAGTATCAAAGTCTGCAAGGCTAACTGATTCTGATGAAGATGTAGGATTATTTCAGTTACTCATCTGGCAGTCAGTCACATAAGACCAGAATTGCAAGGGTAAAAAAAAAAAAAAAAAAGCATTTTTATGGTCAGAAAAGGCATTGGAGAGAGCCAGACAAAAAGCAACAACAGAAGCATTGAGTGTATGTATGGGGTGGGGGTTTTTTAAATACATGTGTGTGTATATACATACAGACATATACACACACACTCACTAACATATGTGTATACACCCTCCCCCTGCTTTTTATAAGTTGGGAGAGACTATCCTTGGATACTTCCTACATAGGCCAACACAGCTACGTTTTCAGCTAAGCTTAGAGAAGGAACTCAGGTACATGGACACCTGCACAATTACTACTGGCAAGCAGATGTAAAAGATCTCTCAAGTACAACAAATCAAGCAGCAGATGAAGCTGAACCAGTTACTTACACATTCTTTTCTGAAACAGTCTGTGCCACCAGTTCATAAATATGAGCGCCATTTTCTGACATGGAGATGACGAAGAAAGCTTTGTTATCTGAAGCAACACAGGGAGGGAAGAATTTAACTAGACGCCTTGTCCCACACAGCTTTCTGAAAATTCCTAAAACTGTGCATAACCCCAACCAAAAGCAATGAAAGAAGAGTTCATGCGAAAACCTTCCAATGCTATAATATACAAACATCGTCAATCTTCCCCTATTCAGGAAATTTGTCTATTAGTCCTGAGAAAAAAGAGCCATTATTGCCCTAACTATTTTGAAACAGATTTATTTCTCCTCCTTTCCCTCCTAATAATTTCTGGAGTACCTTTCATCTAATACAATCAGAGTACTTTAATTTAGAAGTCTATTTAAAACTCAAGCCAGACCTATTACTGATGCAAAGAAGTTAAACAGCTCATACATACAAAGCAAGATGTTGGACAACCAAGAATTAAGCCTACGCATTTTTCCATGTTCTACTCTGGAACTCTAGACAAAAACATCTATCCTCAACTGATCTGATCTTCATTTTTGGCTTCCTCTTTTACTTTCCCAATTGGTTACACTGACCTGTTGCCACTTGACGAACCAGAACGGTGTTCAATTTGATGATAGGACTGAAGGTGTGTTTACTATCAGCTGTCGATGCCAAGATTTTACTGTGACACTTCAGTACCAGTTTATCATCTTGTTTCTGCAACAGCACCAGAATGTCCTCCAGAAGTAGAGTATAGAGATCTGCACAGAGTGCAAAAAAACGCAGAATGAGTTAAAAGATTCATAGTTTTATATCACACCCCTGCAGAAAGAAAAAGGCTGCATTTTTGATTACTCCTGCAGAGGCAGTAATCAGTGCTATGCCATTCTAGGCAAAGCTTGCAAATCTTCCTCATCAAAACTACAGCAGAAAGCTACAGATGGAACTGGATCATCTCATGACTGACTGCTGTGTCCCTGCATGGCCTTAATGATACTCCAGCACATTTCAGAATTGACAAGAATAATTTAATCAGCTCTGAGAAACACACAGACATTATTATAGGTGGCAGTAAGAATCACAATTGGAAACTGCGGAAATGCTTTCTCTCTCTCCTTCTCAGCAAACACATACAAACCCAACTTTAAGTCAGTTGATGGAACAGGACTCACCGATAGTTTTGTCACGATTAACCTTCCAAATTAGAGGTCCTTCATGAAGCATTTTTCTCTTCGTTAGATCCAAGTTCTGTCACCCGGGGGGGGGGGAAAAAAAAAAAGGTAGCACTGAAATTTCTGTGGAAGCAAGTAATGGTAAAGCATGGGAACAAGAAAGGGAAGGCTAGAACAGGTACTCCAGTTTGGAGACAAGCATCTAAACTCAGTCTGTAAAAAGAAATGTGGAGCAGGAGTAGGGTATGCTTGTAAATCAAAATCCTGTGAGAGGTGTTTGTTATCACTCTTCCTCATTCACTGCTCTTTTGCAGGTGCTGAGGTCACAGGGTAGAGAATTTTCATACAAAGTCAAGCTACTAAAGCATTAGGATGCCATCTGATTTCTAGGAGTTTTTCCAATATCCCAAAGTTTGCAGTTCTAGTATTACAACTGGTTAATGCTTCAGCACTCAATTTGCAAGTCAAGTGTGCCTACAAAAGATATACTGATATACAAATCATTCCAATGATCTGATGGACTTTATAATGTCAATGGATTCTTCAGTCATTTCAGTGCTTGTGACATTTAGATCTGCAGGCAAGAAGTGACAATTTTCACAAGTCATTCTTTCCAAGTTGCAGTCTACAATCAATGACAGCAAGATTTCATAACTGCCAGTAAGTTCTTCATTTCCTAACTAAATGCTTGCAAGTTTATTTGTGGAAGGATGCATGACACAGTTTTATGAGGAGTCTTCATATAAAAATGTCTTTGGATACACACTGACTTTGAAGAAGATAGGGGAGTGATAAATAAACAGAGAATCTATAGAAGACACAGGAATAGACAGTACCAAAAAATAAGAACTGAGGATAAAGTACCAAACCACGAGGAAAAGGTGCACAAGTGAAGGGAGAGGAGTCCGTGTGTAAAAACTACCTGTTTTGAATATGTGTGAAAGAAAAAAAAAGGAAACATTTGTTTCAAGTTGCAAGTGCCTGTTAGTGCTTGTCATTCACTTGCAACATAAAATCTCATAAAGTTAGTCCTGCTCCAATGATGTTGACAGCAAGTAACCAGCTTCACTAACGTAACTGCAAGAATTTACAGGGCCCTGAAACACAGTACTTTTAGCACCGGACTTAGACTTTATTTGGCTATGCCTGTGGATCTCCTTACAAATCAGCCTGTGTACAAGCTCTTCTTTTAAAGCCAACTGCATTGCTACACCACATGGCTCTCTGAGGCCTCCCCAGTTCCAACAGCACACCTAAGACGTGATCATGTGAGATATATAGCCATAGTAAGATTTATTGTCCACCAGCTCTCTCTTTTGCAATACAGAATTGCAGTAGCTTGCAGACCATCAAGATCTGCTTCACAGAACTTACAAGCTTCATCAACACTTCTACATGCAGAACCAAATTGTTACATCCACCGAGAACTTCAGGAAGTTAGCAAAACTCACATTTCTGAGACTAATGGTTTTAATTTTGTATAGAAATATTTATCTCCAAAGACCATTTGACTGTACATCAGAAGACTGTAGTAGAAAGAGCCACCAACTAAACAACAGGGTTGCAATCACAACTTACACAGAGATTGCTTCAATGTTGTCACTCACCCTGAACTCATCCATCATGGGATCCTCAGACTGCTTCAAGTAGGACAGGTCAAGACGACGCTGATAATCTTCCAAATGCTGCAGAAAATGCAATGAAGATGGTCACTTTGATTAGTGAAACTCACTAGCATCAGAGTGCAGGCAGTCATGAATACTTCCACACGCTCCCAAATGCCTGGGATTCCCTCCTCTTACAGGAATACTGATGCTGCAAAACATCTTTAAGCACAATATAAAGTCACTAGTACAGAGACTCTAGGTGCCTTAACCAGCTTGCTGCCCTTCAACTCCCTTCTCCCCAAACCTTGACGCTCACTCTGTTCACCTCCTACCTGCTTGTTCTCAGACTCTTTGACGGCCTGGTTCACGTAGTTAAGGATCTGACGACAATGATCTGCTGCTTTCTTCACTTTCTCTTTCTCTTCAGGCAGTTCTGCAAGAGAAAAAGTAAATGTAATAATGCTTTCCAATAAAGGTAGAAAAAGTCAGAAATCTAGTGCAGTTTGCTGACCTCAAATTTCAGAAAGAGAATTCTCAGAATAGCCTATCAACAAGAGCACTGCATTTCAAAGGTGAAATGACAAAAGCAGATTTATGACAGGACAGAATTCATTCTGCCTTGCACAAGACACCAGCCTCCGATGATCACTGCATGCAGCACAGCACTTGTTATTCTCCCTTTTTTGCGGGGCTTGTGACAACTATTCACTCTACAAACAACAATCTGAGAAGAATCATGAGAAATCTAAAAAGTTTAATAAGACCCCACCGTGCTACAAAGAGAGTCCCGGGGTAGATCTTTAAGAACACACAGAGCCAGCTAGCCAAAGTCCCAGCGTTCAGCAACTGCCTACTGGCTTCCGTATTTCTCACAGTCCTTTTTATTTATTTATTTTGGAAGAGAGAGAAACAAACAAAGAAACATAATGCAAAATATATATTAAAGAAGTGTTACATAATAACTTTTTCCATCCGATAGCCTGTATTTATTTTGACAGCTAAGGAAAAAAGGTATCTCTGGCTACATTCACACAGCCTGAATATAGAAACCAGTCTTTGATTACAACATAAGCAAACAAAAGTTATCTTTCCAGCCAATGTCACTTGAGCATACACAGATAGGCACAGGTGAACCCCATCAATTCTCACTACCACAAGCCACATTGAGAATTTAGTTAGGCAAATAAACAAGTACATCAAGGATAATGGAGTATCGTGCGCTTTCCTAATTATGATTAGAGTGAACTTGTAAGTGCAGTAATTTTTTATGAGTAATGAAATTACACTGCAGCAGGTACCCGCTAGTAAACCTGAAAAGGCATTTTGTGGTATTATTAATCATATTTTCGCCTGTTCTGCTGGACATATCTTTCAGTGTAACACATTCTAGCTAAACTCCACCCTCTGTGAGAACATGAAAACGTTCTGTAGTGCTTTACAGATTCAACAGATGAGGAAGATTAAGACTCTGTTGGTGTCTATTGTGTAGGAAAGTATTTCTTTTCAAGTTCAAACTCCTTCAAATTCTTAGCTGACATTATATTGATAACATCCACGATTTTTATATGAAGCTTGCTTTATATCAGACTTTAGGGGTATAGGTCAGACTCTGGGTGCACATTTTTCCCAGATATCGGGAGTTTTGAACAAATAGTACTGAGGATTGATTAAAAAGAAAAAAAAAATATCAAGAAAAACACACCCTGGTCGATAACAAAAAAACCTTGACCTTAAAAAAAAAAAAAAAAAAAATCAATTTGTTCTGTATTATCTGCTTTTTGTTCTCTTCTTAAAGGAACATGTTGATTTACCACAAGCTTTAACACTACATGATTTTTGCTTAGATTCTGTAATACTTTCCTTTTTTTCTTCCTTGCTCAGAAGTATGCCCTATGTCTATCCAAGGTTGTTTAAGCAATGGCATAACTGGATAGGTTTTTATTAGATTCTTCATTCTTCACATTTTTATATTAGTAATGGATGATTAGGGATTTCTGTTATTGAAGATCTTATTCTTTTTCTCTCTCAAATGCATCTACATGGAAATTGGAATGCACTTAAATGTGTTTTCTCTTAATAGTTTGATTTAGCTATCTTAATGTCCCAAATTCAAGAAAAAAATATGCTTATCAGAGCATATTTATTATTGAAAACCATTATATTGAAACAAATAGAGTATCATCTTTAGTGACTGAATTCTTTCTAGTTATTTTCTTCTTCAAGATTGTAAAAAGGAATTAAATATATCTAGAAAATTACAGAACGAACAGGCATGCTAATGACTATTCAAAACAACAGCACAAGTGCAACTTGCCTCTCAGTAAGTTCCCAAAGTTTTGGTTGCTAAGAGCATGTAGTAAGGAAGAGTTATGTGATACCTGCTTTTTCCTCTGTTTCTTTTTCTTCTGAATGTAATTGAGCTATTGACATTACCACATACTCTTATACAATCAGAAATATAAAGGTGCAGATAAAATATTTACTTCTGTTTTGTTATCATAATCATTAAAAACAGTTAATAACAGTAATAGTGTAAAACTAAGAAACAGGCTAGGAACTGGAGGGTGGAGAGGAGATCAGGAATTACTGCTTTCTGTCTTCAAAAACTAACTTTCATAGGCAGAGTGGTTTGGTTTATCTCCAAAACTGTAGCATTTCCCTCCCCTAACTTTTTAAAACTACTGTTTAAATTATTACATTGCACTCTACATACACTACAACCCACTGCAGACTATCGTTCACTTATTTCACATTGAATTTCTTCCCCCCGCCCCCCCCCGAAGGAAAATTAATTTAATTTAGAAACAAAGACTGGATTTTTTTGTTATTATTAGTATTATTATTATTTTTTTTTAACCTGCCCTCCTGTGTGGAAGGCAGCAGCAAGGTCACAACGAAAACAGATGGTGACCCATAAAGTTGAACTGTTCTTCAACACATGCTTTGAAATCACATTTGCCTAGAAAACCTGCTGAGATGCATGCACAAACCCTAGTGGAAAGGCTTTACCTGTGTACTTAGCAATGTTATCCAGCAGAAGGGGGTACTTAGTCAACCTCTGCATCTCTGTGGGAATGATATCCTTCAGCTGCAACCGGCGACACAGCGGATTACTCTCAGCATCCTAAAATTAAACAGCACAGTAACTACATTTGTCATTTTTATTAAGACTATAATTACCTGAACATGTAACATCTATTTATCACATAAACGTCTATTACTTCACTTTCCAGTAATTAAATACAAGACAAGAAATGCCAAGATCTATCATTCAGGCAACACATCCCCTCTCCACTTGCAATTACATATAGGAAAGGCTCATCACAAAAGCAGTGGTTTCCTTCACTCATTAGTTCACAGAGGCCTGGTACCATCTCCAATCAATCTCAGTCACTGCCACACATGGAAGACATCGGTTTAGGCTTTCACGCTATAGCAAAACTACAGCACATTTTTCAGTATAACCTCAACCCTTGTATTACTGGAGTTCTTCCCAGCCTGTGGTAATGAAGATAATGTTCTCTTCTCCAAATGCCACATGTATTCAAGTCTCTTTCCTGGCAGGCAGAATAGGTGTATATCATCTGTCTTCTGTCCGTGGCATGCATCAAAATTGCACTACTATAAGCAGACTTCCCCGCAGAAGTACTCATCCTTGGGAAACAGCCACCTCAAGTGAGATGCCATCTCCTGCCTGGGACAGTATGTGCTTTCCTACATTCTATCAGGACGTTGTGTGTTCCCCAGAATTAAATGCTCCTCCCTCCAGAAACTATTAGCAGAGGTAAATACAGTATTGGAAATTATCCCAATCTGAACAAAATGTTAGACATGATGTCATTAATTATAATAACTTTATCTACAACCATTTGTTATGCTATGCTGGCCACCAGCCACATCCTCAGGCAGCTCAAACCCTTGCATAAAATTCACCTGCACAAAAGTCTGGAAGCGAGAGTCCTTCTTCTGGCGTGACTTGATAACCTCTAGAGCAAAGGGCTGGTTACTGCAGAACGTGGCAGTCGCATGTTTCAGCTTCTCCTCTGCTGGTCCACCAAACTGTGCCAGAAAGGCAAGAAAGCCGAATTAAGAGAGACTCAAGTTCAGCACCTACCACTTTCAACACACATATAGCCCTGGCAGCAGACTGGTCTCACCTGGGAAGAAAGGAATTACTGGCAAAATATGAGAAGTAAGTTCCATGCTGTTTTTAAGGGCTTATCTTCTCAGTCTACTGGGGAACCCCTTTGGATCTCAAACTCTACAGTTCTCCTGTCTCTAGCCCTAGCATATTCAATCCTTTCCATAAATGCATTGCTGATTCAAAGGGAGAATACAGTACCATGTCTCCACTGTCAGCCAGGAGAGCGGAAAAAACTGCGCTCACATGAATGACAAGGGATTATTTACCAGACTGTTGGTCAGCAAAGCCAAGACCAAAGGTCATCTTGTTTCTCAGGGACACCCAGGCTTAAACACCAGAATATAACATAACACCTTATTCTCTAAACAGAAGTATTACAAAAACATGGCTAGGGGAAATTATAGCCATGAGCAAGGCTGAGAAATATGCTGCAGATGGTTAATCTGTTACTGCAACTCTTCCCATTTCTTCTACCCGGTCTGGGATTCAGCATAGTAACTCCTGAAAATACTCTTGAGAATGAGATCCCACAGTTATTGTTTTAACCACTTAGGCAGAACACTATGCAAGGGCACATAACTATTAGCTTAAGGTCTAGCTTGCTCTAGCAAGTATTTTCTGGCTTTTTCATAGCACACAGGAGAACTGAAAGGGTTGGAGGTGTTTCTTTACCAGCCACATCTGATTTTTGTTTTCTTGTTTTTTTTCCTGGAATACTAGACAAACAGTGGGATATATAAAAAAAAAACCAAACAAAAAACCACAACCACCCCACCACAAGACACTTCTGCATGAAGTGCTGAAAAGAACAAGGAGATCAATTTTCAATCCTAAACTAAGTAGGCTTGAAAATAAACAACAAAATGTGAGAGCCCCAAGAGAGAATTTATTCTTTTTTAAAGAATCTACATCACTCCTGCTCCCGTCATTTGGATCTCAGAAAGGAAGCCTGCGACAGTGCTATAAATTTGAAAAGGTTCAGCTATGTAAATTCTAGGATTGGAAACCAGTATTTTAACTACCTTTAAACTGCACCACAGGCAACACAAGACTTGTATTCCAGTGTTACTAAAATAAATTGTGCTATTACATTTTTCAAAATCCTACTCTCATCTTCGTATCTCCAAAACTACCTTTTTATACTCTACCCACACATCACAAGGAAATTATTTTTTCTTCCTTAAATTACTCTTGTCTCTAGCCAAATGAAAATCCTATGAGTTCTTCCTGCTTTCCTTCATCCCCCATTCTCTAGCTCTGTGTTGGCTCCATAGAAATTGCAACTCGAAGACCTTCAGTTCCCATTAGGTCGGAATTACCTTCATTAACCTTGGGCTCTGTTTGTCATTCTATGGAACACTATTTTCAAGTACAAGAAAGCAAAAAAGGATTTTACCCAGGAAAGCAAGTCTTCCCCAATTTGGCCAATAACAGAAGTCTCATTCCTTTTTCGGACAGCTTTCATCTGATCGTTCAATGAAACTTTAAAAAAAAAAAAAAAAAAGGAAATTTTATTAATACTGCCTAAATTGTTTGATTTATTTTCAGCGTTTTAAAATAAAAGCTATTCTAGGAAAAGATTAATTTGCAATAATTAAGTTAAAAAAATGAAGTGTCCTGCATCATAATACATTCAGCCGAATATCTAAGAAAATGTTGTGTAACACTTTTGCACTTCTGTCTCACCCGTCTTCAGATGACCCCTAAGAACCTTCCCAGTCTTATCTTTTCTGAGGGTCAATATCACTGCCCTTTTAAGAACATAGGAATAATGTAGAACACACGTCAAGCCACCCACATAAAATTATACAACTGATTATTCGGTGGCAGAGCTGAAATTCCGATTCCAAACAGTCCTTTCTCTAAACAATTAGAAAGTGCCACCCTTCAAAACCACCTGCAAGACATCAATCTTTTCAGATTTGTTTTCATATTCTCTTCAACAACAGTTGTAGCGTTTTGAACGGTGACCCATAAAGACCATTCATCAAAGCATTGCTCCTTTTATCAAAGCATGAATCAGCACAAGAGAGTCTGTGTACACAGATAAGAAAAAAGCAAGTATCTGAAACACTGGACGCATGCCTTCTTTATCGAAATATCCTTGTCAATCAGAAATGGATAAACTGTGTGTGAAAGGAAGAATAGCTGTAGCATTCTTTTTCATCTGAAGTGTTGTACAAGGTTGCCTCTTGTTTCAGGGTCACTTGCTTAAATTTTTTAGATATTTGTATCCAGAATTCCAGTTGAGACTACAAAGCTGAAAGGCACCTCAGCTGCTCTTACCATGAAGCCCAAGGATATCCTCCAGATTTGAAAAGATTTTCCGTTTGTCACTGGAGTTCAGGATCCCTTCCCGGGTGACACGCTGGTAGAAGACATTATGCAGAACTTTCAGTGTGCGGACATGAGCTCTCTCGGTGTACAGCAACTCTGAAGAGAGAGGAGATAGCAGGATTGTAACTACCTAAAGAGGTGTGGCAATGTGGATCCAAAACATGAAGCAAACAGAAGTCAGAAGCATGAACTTACATAAATCTCCCTCACCAATGCTTCCCTTGCTTGCCCACATTCCAGCTTGCCCCAGAATGGAGCCATGCTCTGCTATACTTCCATGTTTGAAAGGACAGAGAAGCCAATTGATTCGTGACTCATAATTTAATCCAAACAAGCAGTGAGCTCTTAGCAGCTCATATAGCCACACAGAGCATTCTGCGGGATTGCAAGACCTGAAATTGAGAGGAAGCTTTGAAGATGAAGTTTGGTAGTAGCTTTCTGTTTGCATCACGTGCTTTCCAACAGTCTAGACAGTTCCTCTGGCTTGTCTTTTATAAAACATGATACTGTAAACTAGCCTTTCAGTGTCAAACCATTTATTACTTTTTATTTCTCCTCTAAGGATTGGATCAGTCTCACCTTAGGACACTTTTTAGTAACAAGTACAAGTTTCATGCACACAAATTCTCCAAACCAGAAGTAATAGATGGCCACTACTTTGAGCAAATCAGTGAAGACAGATGTAGTTTTAGATGTTAAGAACTTCAGAGCTCCAGAGGACAGGTTTCAGCTTTGTGCTAGGTGAGCTAGGAAAAAATATCCATCTCACCATTAATCACTTCTTGGC
Source organism: Egretta garzetta (assembly GCF_000687185.1). Lineage (NCBI taxonomy): Eukaryota > Metazoa > Chordata > Aves > Pelecaniformes > Ardeidae > Egretta > Egretta garzetta. Next base: position 1,896,479 of record NW_009259602.1, on the reverse strand, counting down.
GCTTGATTTCATAGGGTTTCAGCCCCAACAACACTTCTCGGCTCACAAGTTGCTGCCAGTTGGGAGGGTCCATATCCATGTCAAAATCATATAGCTCATCTTCACTTTGCACATCTGTGAAACCAACACTGTCCATCCTAACATGAAAAAATATCTGTCAGATACTGCCATTTTAGGCATGGATGTAAGGAGGAAAGAAGAGAAAATCTTAAGTATATATATCAGTTGTAAAGCATTATGAATATGCTCTCCATAACAGCTAGAGGCTGTTAGATGCTTAAGCCTATAGGCAACATTTTCTAATTTTGCCCTTTACAGAACAACTAAGAGTGAAGTATTTCCATAACCCCTCCTTTTAATGATACAGATAAATAATTTGCTTTAAGTCAAATATCAAGTTGATGAAAGGGCAGGTTACAATTTCTTTCCCGCATCTACCTGCAGATACAGATCTAACAGCAACAAACAGCTTTTAAAAGAAAACATGGAAATCTCAACTCCCTAACCCATCATTTCAAATCAGCAGAGACAACAATCACTATACATCACTCATAGATCAAAGGGTTTTTATGTGTATGATTCATTCCACCTGTCCTATATACAGATGCCAGTGTTTCACTTCATATATGCGTTATTTAAGAAAAGGAAAGATCATGCAGACAATTGTAGGGGCTCAGAACAATGAACACTACTACATTCTACTGAATAATCTCAACAAATTCAGTGAAGTTCAAACATTCGTAAGCATACTCACTTGCGAAAAGACTTTGGTGTTCCCATATCAACCATTCTGCAAAGAACGAAAGGAATTATTAGGGAAGCTCATGCAAGAATTTCACCCTGCTCAGACATTCAGCATAACTTCAGAGTAAAGGCCTACCCTCCTAACTAGAACATTTTGTCCATCTGTCAGCCTCAGCCTCCTGATACGTAGAGAGGTTTCCAGTACTACCATAGTAGCCGACACAGATCAACATTTCCTACTTCTGCCAATAATGTTTAATACAAGTGATGTCACTAATATAGTTTTATAGACTCTGCTTCAACAGCCACTGTCACATCAACTCTCTTCCAAGGTTCAAGCAATGAGGGCTCTGTTACCTCTCTGATTCTCCCTCCTCCTCCTGCAAGTTTTCCAAAGGAGATGGGAATTCAAAGGTGTTGTTAGGTGTGCGGGGTGTGCCATCCAAACAGTCATTAGCAGGTGGAGCTTCTCCAGTCTGCTTCAAACCTAAACAGAGAATGAGTATGAAATATCAAGAACCGTTCCAAATTAGAGTACATTAGAGAACTTCACAGCCTCTGCACAGCCTCTTGATTCACAACCTCATTTCAGCTTAGAGCTGGAGGAACTGAATTCCTAGGCTGGTAAGAAAAATCTCAGTGACAAATGTTTCCAAATGACACTGACTTGTGCTTCAAAAAGCAGGCACCTGAGACTGATCCAATGCCACAGTGACAGAACCCACCTAACAACAGTTTGTGGCCATAAGATTTCCTAATTTGAAGCAGAGACTAAATCAGAAAAGATGACTAAACAGCAAGGAAGATCACATCTCATTACATAAAAACATTTCCTAATTTGTCGAGTTTGTTGCATCAGAACTGTGCTTTGCATATCCCATCTTTAATCACACCTCTTCGCTAGTATCATCCTACCTGTTTCACTGTCCTTGCTTCCCTCTGGAGAGAAAAAGGGACTCATTGCCAAAGGAGACATTGGGTTGGCAGGTGGGTACGGTGCATCTGTTCCATCACTGGAGGACCCACTCTGGCGCATCTTGCTAGAATCTGGTGGCTCTGGGCTAACAGAAGACGCTGTAGGTACGTGCTTTAGATGCCGGGGCTTCTGCATTTCCATGGCTCTGCCAACTAAACAAACACCAAGCCATTATATTGCTGAAAAAGCTTTTACTGGTTATCAGCAATGAAGAGAGGAAGCATTTTAGGACAAAATTAGGTTTGTGTGTCTTTAAAAGTATGTTTTAAAAACAAAATGTTTACTGAGTCTTCTTAGCATAGATTTTTAAAAGCCAGCAGAGACTTTATCTGGCTTTCAGACTAATAGGGAAGATCTATTTCCTTGTCTGACGTACTTGCACCGCTATCATGTCGACTCGGTCTCCTTGGTGGGCCCAGAATACTAGGAAAGCCTCTTCTCTTTCCTTTTTCCTCTCCTTCTTTCTCTTTCTTGATACTTTGCTGCAGTTAATATAGAACAAAGAAAAACAAAGCAAACAGATCACTCATTTCTTCAAATTCAGTTATTTACTGAGGAATTAACTAATTCTTTAAAACTGCAGGAGCTTGGTACAGGAGAATTGTATTTCTAACAAGTTACTGAGAGGTCAACATCCTGCTGCATCAGAGGCAAAGACAGCCTACAGACTATGAGTGGTGTGTAACAGGGCTAGCAGAAGGGAGCCACAGCATCTTAAGAAATACATCTGTTAAAGGCAAAAACTCACACACTCTGTTTTTGATTTGGCAGGAACTAGAAACTGCCCTCCTCCCTAGGGTAAGAGACCAATTTACAGTGACCAGCAGCACTTTGTTTCTCCAAGGCACATCTTGTGACTCCAAACCTCCACAAGCGTATAGACTCTAATCTGGGAGAGAGAAACGCAACTTACCTTACCACTTCAGAAAGGTTATGAACACTTGATCTAACCTTTTTGCACTGTCAGTGCAGAGCTGCTTGTAACAGTCCTAACATTTCAAAGGAAGCTGGAACACTGATGAAAATAAGTAGCTACTGTGACCAGATACACACTCATACTGTGGGAGACAAATGAACACACCCACAGAGATGGAGTTTTGGTGGAAAAATTCATTATGTAACTGGGAAAGTGTGGGTGGCAGGAAGAGTAGCTTTCCTGCATCATAAAGCATGGGGCAAGTTTCTTACAAAGACAACTAAAGTACACAGGCCAAGAGCCTGATTAGCCATAACGAGATCCTCAAGTGATTCAAGATTGTATTATATGAAACATTGCTCACCCAAAGTTTTAATAAGGCTAGAGCTGTGAAAAACATGCAGTTAGAATTCAGGCATACAGATAAAGGAAGAAAAAAGGCAACTCTTTCTAATCCATGTATCTGAAAACATATGTAGAACCCAATTTTAGCTGTTAGGTTTTCTGTGCAGCTCAGTAATCCCAGATCCTGCTGATGCAGCAATGAAGACTGTAAAAATCATACAAACTTCTAATGTGTCATGCAAAAGTGGATTTTTAATTCTAACCAAGTACCCATGCTGGGCAGCTTTAAACAAATGCACTCTGGCCACAACACTACTACCTTGATCTTTGGCAAGAAACCAATACGGCCACGCTTCTGCTCCAGGTTCCGGGGTTCTTTAACTTTGACTCCCAGGTGTTTCATGTAAGTAAGAATCACATACTGCATTGTGGAACTGCCAAGAATACAAAAAATACACAAAACAAAGAAGATGGAGGATAAGGAGAAATGTTTTGGGGAAAATACATTTTGTCAAGAAAATGAAAAAGGTCAAATGCAAAGGTTCTATTGAGAAATTACCCATTTTTAGACCAAAATAACTTGGCATCTTTTTTTTTTTTTTTTTTTTTTTAATATGAAATAAACTATCACACACAATGGGAAAGATTCATCCAATATCAGAATTTGCCCTCTTGTAACCAAAAGGAGGAGTATATAAAAGGCATACCAGCCTACAAGGTAAAAGTAAAATTTTGGGAATTACACTGAAGGTCCTAAAATGATATCCTAGCGACATATTTGAAGTCACATTATAGTTTTGAGTTATGGTAAAAGTAAGTAACAGTAAAAGGTATGGTTGCTATAAAAAGCATAGTAGAAGCTACCCAGATGGTTGTACACAAACTGAACTAGGCAAGGCACATACAGAAAATAAATGTTAGAGCAGATTGAAACAGCTACAAAACAAAACCAAAAGAAACATGAACTCTCAGCAACAGTAACTTTTTCAGATCTGAAACAAGGCAAACTTCAGAGTAAG
>NW_009259602.1:1868152-1892462 GCF_000687185.1 Egretta garzetta | reverse complement strand
GGTTGATGCTCTGAATTCAAATTAATTCTGCCAAGGGATTTAGAAAATGAGAGTTTGCGGTTACAGCCAGCAGAGGGCTGTCTTGTTCTGCTCAGCAGAACACAGAGCCAGCAGTAGGGTTCTTGCTTCACTAACAGCCCACACAATTTCCATAACTTCCTTTACCTCTTGTCTTCTTCCAAAGGCTGAGATGTCATCCTAAAAACAAGAAAGAATTAAGCTAAACTCAAAAGCCAATTAACACCCAGTCAACATCCACCCAGAGCATCAGCAGTTGTTGTCAAAGTGTCCTTTAGAATGTTAGAAAGTCCCAGAATGGGGGACACGAGACTGTATGTAAACAAAAATGAAGGTTCCACTGGGAAAATTGGATTCAGCTCACATTAAAAGAAAAAATGGGCTCTGAAGCTATAGGTTTCTGCAACCCGAAAAAAGGACTCTGATCTAATAATGCACAAGCTGACAATGGAAGCATTTCCTCTGCTATTTGAACAACGGCCTTATTGAAAACATACATGGACTTTACCTATTAGCTTACTTTTGGCTATCATTACTCAAACATACATTAATAGCAAATAGGGGAAGCAATGTAAACGTAGCAAAAATTGCTTCTAGTTCCTAATTCTTTTGCTCTGCTGTTGTAGGTTCAGGGTAGAACCTTTTTTAGCCCCACAATTATATTTGCTATTACTCACAACACTTCCTCAATTTTAGCAATAATCTGTTCTGCACATGCTCTTTCCTTCTCCACTGCATTCCGGTCACGAACTCTTTCTGCATCCAGCTTGGTTAGCTCTCCTTCTGCCAGGGTCAATCCCATACTACGTTTCTGCCTGAAAAATGGGGAGAAGGAGGCATCACTTGAAATTTAATACTGATCTGTAACAAGGAAAAGCAACCTCTTGATATTCAGAATGTCAAACAGATCTCATTATTGGTTTTCTGTATGAAAATGGAAAAGTCATGACATTTCTCCATAACATTTGCACTCACTGTAAAACATAGCTAAGCCTTCGAAGGGATAAAGTTGTATGGTATTTATCAAGAGGCAGTCATTCCAAGGAAAAGTAGTTACTCTTTTTGCAGCACCCCAGGCTGTATATTTGAAGCATGTACTTGAATTGAGACATTTTTAGGTATGAAAAAGTCCATTATTGAATACTTGTCTTCGTATAATGTCTCATGTTGGCACAGAGCTCTTATGACTCCACATGAAAGGGCATATTAATTACCAAATTCTACTATATGCCCATCACAGATTTCTAAAGTGGATTATTCCATGCCCAAAGGGGATAGGGAAAGAAAAAAGGAGAAGAAAAAAAAGGTGTAAGCTGATTATAAACACAATTAGTAAGAAGGATATATATAACATCACCTAAGTAACAATATTCTGAAATTGCCTCAAATAGTTTCAAGGAATGAAGAATTTAAGCTCTAAGAGTGATTACTTGCAACACAGTGTCAAAAACATTCAAGGATTAGTCACGGGGTGACCCTGGAGGCCCTCTCCAGTGGTATCTTCCTATTCAGTCAAGATTAATTACTACATCCCTCAAGTTTCAACTTCCCCTGTATTGGACATGTTGACTGAGGGCAGGTATGAATTAAACGAAAATTATACAAACAACTGTTGTTACCTGAAATCTTCCAGGTTCCTTTGAACTTCTGGACAGACTTTATCTTGCATAGTTTGTATAAACTGGCGATGAAGCTCTTCAGGGAGAAGTTCTGGCCGCCTTCTGTCTGCAAGTCAGAAGACAAAAGCTAATAGATTATTCTTTTGAGAACAGTCCTCTCCACCTTTGAATAAAATCACTCACATGTATACTTTAACTCATCCAAGGGTACCCTTTTGCCTTTCACTTGCTGATAATATGAACTTCAGTGCATTAAGCGTAAGCAGCTTCAGTCACATACACTACCATACTAAAAATGCCAATATGGCCAATGCTTCCCATCACTTACGCATGTGTCAGAGCATGCATTGTGCCCTCCCTAAGAAACATAAGTAGTATTTATTTATCTCTTCCTATAACAGTGTATGTTTGAAGTAATCCCAAGTGCATTTCAGAAACTTGCTTGGACTGCCTCAGACAGTAGAATCTGCAGAAATTGATACCCAAGGCAAAAGCACCCTACCTAGTTCTAAGGAGATTTCATCTGGAACCGGAACTTTTAGATTCTGCAAAAGAAAAGAAAGACTGGAAGAACATATGCAACGAACACCACCCCAATAAAAGACACAATACAAAACAGGCAAGAAAATCTCCACAAAACCCAAAATCATACAACCTGAAGGCTTTAAGGGGAAGGCTCCCATCCTGAATATATATTATATTACACAAGGATTGTCTAAACACGTGGTGCTAGCCTCTGCTACACTTTCTAGTAGTCCAATTCATGACAGTGAAGAAGTTTCTCAGGCTTTCCAACAGACACATAAAATCTCTCAATCCTTGCAATAGCCACATCAATGAATGCAGAAATTATTAACTAAAAGGCCATGTGTAACAGCTAGAGCTCGCTTACATATCACAAAATTATTTCTCCTATCAGACAATGCATTCCCCGTGATTTATTGAGTTACCAGGCATCTGAGGCTATATACCATTCATTTTGCCATACTCACTGGTAACTTTTAAATAAAAAAGCTTTTTATTTTGGAAGACCTGAACAACAACTCAGTTTTTTCCAGTACGGGAAAGTGGAGAAAGGTAAGAGTCAAATTGTTAGATATGCTTGAAAACAAGAGAAAGGACTGGAACCTACTGCAGCTCGGTCCAAGAAGAACTGGTAAAACTCAAGGAAGACACGCCGAGTCTCTTTGGAGTTGGTCTGCTTGTACAAGTCTGTGTAAAGGTAGCACAACTGTGGGAAACAGGAGAGCGAGAAATTAAGCGATACCACAAGAACTCTTCTAACACCCGTAACTCCAAGTTTTCTTTCAAATAGTTCAAGGAGTTCAGCATTGCTGGACTGAAAACTCTTCCTAGCTACCTTCAGCCATCTAGATTGCTCAGGTAACCTCAGCTAGGCTGCTGCAGTAATGGGGGGGGGGGGGGGAGGGAAGAGAGAGATCAGACCTTCCCCATAGACAACTAATCCCACCACCTTATGGTGGAACAAAAAGCTTTCAAGAGCTAAATACTTATTTTTAAACAGCTAAATGTAAGGGAGACAGTTCTCTTCGTGCTTCTCTTCATTTATCTGAAATACTCTCAGGATCTGCATTTCTCTCCTTGCTCATCCAGCCACGTCACTGACAATGCTACAGAAGAACAAGGAGATCCTGACACACTCTGGTTGAAACTACTAATTTGGGCCAGGGAAAAAATTCCAGAACATCCTACCAATGCTGCAGGGTCAAACTGGGACACCACATGATGCAGAAGAACAGCCAGGTGAGCGGGGCGAGATTTCAGGAGCTCAATGTTTTGGAAACAGCTGCATTGTCCGTTAATCTGTAGAGATACATGGAAACTATTTGAATTAATCAAGAAAGCTACTGTGACTAAACCCAAGAAGCTCTGTTCCAACAGCTTAGCTCCTCATTTAATTAAAATAAAAACTGACCAAACTCAGAACCTTTGCAATGCCATTCTGTAACATCCCAGGAAAAGCATACAATAGGAACACTTCTTCTAAATACTCTCCTGAACACTGAGTGCGATATAATGAAATATAAATCAGAGCAAAGGACAGCTAAATTAACCCAGAATAAATATGTCAAAAGCCACAGCAGCTATTCTGTTGTGACAATAATGCTGAAGTTAATAGAAACTAAGTTAGCAAGAGAAAATTAAATAAGGCAAATTAATTTCTAGAAAGCTTTCAGTTACGAGAAAAAAAGAATAACAGAAAGAATCAAAGATGGCGTATTGTCATAAACTCCCTAAATGTTTTTTTTCTTGGCAAGATCAGCCGTAACAGGAATCACATTCTCTAATTCTTAATTCACCACACAAGAACTGCTCAATAAAAACAAGTCATGGAGTGCTTGTAGTTTAGGCACAGAATTCTGGTCAAGGGGGAAAAGGGATGGCTGAGGCTAAAAGTCATTCCCACCTGCTCCTGTTCAGTGTCAAAGTCGTCATCCTCTGCTCCAATGATCTGAGGGCCCACTCGGGATAAAGGACTTCCAATACTGGACTGGGAATCCTGGGGTGATGGGGAGCAAGGGAAGAGAAGGAAGAAACGTACAGTGCTATTACTCTCTTGGCACAGTAAACCTTCTCTACCAGTTTAGAGATACTATAATTTTTATTCTCCTTCTCAAAACTCAGTGGAAACCCATGTGTCTTCACTCAACCTTGTTCAAGTTTGCATTGCGACATCCCCTTATGAATGCTTCTCCCAAGCTGCAAGCATTCAGAAACATTAAATCAGATGATTCAAAACCAATTGAATTATCTACAGACATGAGCACACTAAGCATGTGGCATATGACAAATGCCATCTTGGTACAAATGGAGAAATACGACTTTGGAAAGTCAAACAGATGAGGGGAAAAATGCTTCAGAAGTCATCCTAAAGAATAAAATAACATGTTCAGATAGGTCTGCACTTCCTGCTATGTTCCACTTCTACCTACTCTTGAGGCCATCCCTGATAATGCCAGCCTCGCAATGACTAAATATCCTAAGGAAAAGACGAGCTCATTTACTGCTGGACTCAAGGAATAAAATATGTACAACTGCTATTTTAGGTCCAGCTGTTTTACTGATTATTATGTATTTCTAACCTCTAAATGGGCCTGCTCTTAAGCTCCATAAACATTTACTCAGCTAATTAACCTTCCCTGCACAATTTTAATTGCATTTTATTTTGTAAAGCAAAGTTTATGCATGCTCCATCTAGAAAGCAGGGAAAAAACAGCAAGGTTTTAATGGGCCCATTACAGGAGATGCTGTTGTGACACTTCATGTTTTGTACTCACAGTATCTTGAACTTCAGTCTTTTCTGGGCTCTCATCCGAATAAATCCGCTCCTTCAAGCCACTGCGAGGACTCTGGGAAAGAAGGAAGTTCAGTTCTGGTGAGTACCAGCAAATCCAGGAAAATGAGAACTGCACACTAAGTTTTTCAGCCACAACAGCCAAGACTTCTCCTTTCCCACACAGTGAACTGTTAAACAGCTGAGGTATGAAAAGACGAACTAAAATGCGTGACCTACATGCACAGTTTCCAAAAAAACCAAAAGCCAACCAAATGCAGAAGCAGTTTCGGTAAGAAAGCTAATGAAGTTGAGTGACAGCAGAGCTGTAAAATCTCCTACTGCACCTGGCCTCGGCCTTAGCTTTCTCTTTGCTCTCTCCACCTCTTCTGACAGTTTCTGTAGTACCCATGTTGCTAGCTCTCTGACTAGGCCCTTTCTCAACATCCCCTCTGAACAGGGGGCTCCCAGCAAAGGGCTCAGTAGTCCAGGTGTAGTCTCACCAGTGCCCAGCAGGAGGGGCTAGTAACTTCCCTTCACCTTCTGACAATCCTCCTTCTCATGTAGCTCAGGAAACACATGGCTTTATTTGCAAAAAGCATGTGCTGTTGGCTCGTGTGTCCACAGTAACATCCAGGTCTTTTAAGCTAGGGTACTACTCAGCCTGCTGGTTTCCAGCCTGTATTGATGCACGGAGTTATTTCACCGCAGCCATAGAACTCTGGGCTTCCTATCAAACTTCAAGAGGTTTCTATTGCTCCCAATCCTTAAGTTTCTCAGGGTCACTTTGGATTGAAAAGCTTAAACGTTTGGTGTGTCAATCACCTGCAGTGATCCAATACCATCCACAACACTGACATAATTAAGTTTATTAGGACAATAGCTATATATTTTGTTCTGCATTGATTACATACAAACATGAGTGATATCTAGTCAGATTTGGAGTTGCAGGAGGAATGTTTCAAAATAGAGTCATGTATGTTCACGTTCTGGAGGTATATCTGACCCACCTTCCTTTCACTTCCAACTGCTAGTACAAATTTAGCTCCCACACCCTTAAGTTAAACAACAAACTTAGGCCAAAACCCAAGTACAGAGTCTCAATTCCTCTGCACTAATCAGATAGTGACTTAATTAAGGATTAGGTGCTAAGACACTCCAACAGGGAGACCATATGAGCACACAGATTGATAACTAATGAGTGAACAGATTAAGAGCCTTTACTGTTGGCAATAATTGAAGCTTATTTGGTAGAAGTAAGGCTCTTCCCCGCTTTCATGGCAACTTGCCCACTGACTGGATCTGAGTCAGAGCTACCGCAATTGGAACATTACCATATTCTTAAAAGATGCTCTAATTGGCATCTCTGAGTTCTGAGAAAGATGCTGGCATCCATCTTTCTTTGTCTGGTTACAGGGATTGTGCCAGGAAAATCTAATCCTGGATAAAAACCCAAAACCCACACTATTTCTTTCCCAGTCCCTAATGGAAGACCAATATAGTATGCCTCCTCAGGAAAATATTTTTGGTGTGTAGCGAGAAGCCTATTCTAGTAATACACAGTGTTACAGAAACAGAGTACAGATGTATGGTGCACAGGACAACACAAATATAAAAAAATCTGCACAAGAAAACCAAATCCAAAAGGTATAGAAGCAAAGTCACAGCACTGTTCAAGACTCACATCAGCTATGTCACTGTTTGGTCGGGAGGGGCTGTCACCACTGTAATCCAGTTTGCTCACACAATCCCCGCTCTCTGCCTCCACTTCACTGATCTGCAGTGATTCTGTCACAGATCTGGAGGCCAAGACTCCATCCTAAAAAGATAAAGTGAGTTAGGAGACAGCACAGAGCAAGCAGATATTTCAAGAGACAATCCTTACACATTAGCTGTTTCTAAACCTGGTTAGTTCACACTTTTTATAAAACTTTCTTCATGTATCCAGAAAAGGCTGCAATGCCTTTCTAAGAGAAGACAACAGAAAAATCACACCAAGTTTTCAGGACTTAAAACATTATAGGCAGAGGAAAAAGGGAAAACATAGTATCACCTACTTTTTTTTTTTCCCCAAAAGCAAAATCAAAGCTGTTTTAAGCTTCCAGTTATTCATTCTGCACTGCAAGAATGACTTCTCAGGTTTCTTTCAAGTTGTATTGACAGACAGACTAATAAACACATCGTGGTTTGCACTTAGTGTGGTAAAAGCAGTTTTTCACAGATGGTTTGGAACTCCATTGTTAAGTCTACTTCATATACTGACATTGTACTGTATCGCTTGACAGCCTCTGCAAGCCTGACTACAAGTCTCAACTCTAGAGGGTGCAATTTGCCTGTACAAGCACAGAAGAGCATGGCGTGGAACTCCTGCTTGCCCAGAACACCATCATCCCCCAAGAATTTTCACCCAGAACATATCACGGAGAAGCCTGACACATTCTGTTACCTGCGTACAGCCTGTGGCTTTGGACAACTGCTCTTGCAGCTGAGGAATGTGCTTCTTCGCTTCCTGTATCTCTTTGAGCAGTCGTGTGGTGGGTGATCGGCTATACTCTTCTTGCAGGGACTGAAAAATAATTTTATGAGCTTTCACTCAGTATCTCCTCAATATCAAAGCTTAGAAGTACAACCTACTGCTAATCTCTATTTTTAAAATGTGTGAAGGGAATGAACAGCACATTTGCACACCTATTGAGTTAGATACTACAGAATGTCCATTTTACATAGCTCTCCTCCCTCTCCTTCCTGTGCCATATGAAAATAACCACATTCTAGAGATTTACTGAAAATCACAACCACATCGAATGTACAGCTGAAGGCACAATAACTCAGCACAACCATGGAGTACTGTGCCAATTGTAGTTCCTAGTGAGGAATGGCTCGCTCCCTCAGTAAGAGTCAAAGATGCTTACTTGCCCAAGGATTAGATCAGATTGACGGATAGGTACATTTCCCACTTAAGAAAGCTCCCACAATTTTTTTTTTTTACTCTGTCAAGGATTAAAAACTCAAGAGCTGATCCGCAAGAGCGATTAGATCTCTGGTGTTAGGCCTGTATATAGAAAAGCTAAGCTGAAACGCAAGCTGTGCAAGGAAGGGAATGTTGAAGATGCTATGAAGTAGTGATTCAACAACTCATCTTTGTATTTGCACCACACTTTCTTCCACCCCTCTCAAACTCATGTAACTCCAATACCTGCAGCCGCTCCTGCTCTTTCTGTAACATCTTTCTCAGAATCTCCACCTTCTGGTTGTGGACAATATTGTTCTCCTCCTAGAAAACATGGAGAGATTAAGCGTCGAGTTTTTTGGTGGAGCTAGGAAGAAAGATAAGGAAAATGGATATACCCACTTTTCACCTATTCCCTAAACAGGGCCTCTGAAAAGCCCTACAGGAAGTAATTCAAGTTTCTAAATCCTATCCTACACATTCTTTCCTACTTTTGAACATAGCTATCAATGTTAGAAAAAGAAAAAATAGACAGACCAGAAGTGTTTGCTTAGTTGGTTTCTCTACTCTTCCTTGCCACGTGTCTGCACACCTTATGATGCACTTGTTAACAGAAGTTACAGCATAACTGGCTTGGACCAAACAATGTATAAATTCACATCATGCAAATTGTGGTATATCTCAAAGACAACCTGTGAATAATAACCCCTCAACTGTCTTTGTATTATCTCAGATGGGACTGGATATTTTTACTTGCAAAATGTTTCTCCCCATGTCATTAAAAGCCCACTGGGTGGCAGGATAAATATTCCAATTCCAATTTGTGATTTGTGCAAGCAGCGCAATATAATGCAAGAAAAAAAAATACATGACTACATTTCATCCACTGCTACACTGGTCCTTTCAAAAGAGAGCTTTAAATCTTACCCCCACAAGCACTGGGCTAGTAATCCTTTCTGCACTTCCTGACGTGCCAGGCGAATGGGGAGATGTCATAATGGGAGACATATGCCCAAATCCTGCCAGATCCACTTCAGTATCAGCCAATGGAATCTGGGGTGACCCTGGTGGGCGCCCCTGAACAGTGAGAGCTACATAGGAACCCGCTGCAGAGAGAACAAGAACAATTCACATGTCAGACATGCTTGCAGATTTCTGTGGTTGCTGTTTCTCTTGTTGCCATTTCACTCTAGAGACAAAATTCGGACCATCCTTCACCGTTTGTTCTTCAGTTCAGAGAACCTGAAAGCACCATCAGCTCTGTTTTAGAGATCTCTCTTTAAATTTTGAGCAATCCAAAAACTTCCATGATAATAATCCTCAATAAAAATACACAATCTAATTTCTAGTCTATCAGGTTACATTTACAGTATAAATATAGTCATGCCACAAAGTACAACTATGCTAGGGTGGAAGGAACCACTACCACCTTCTTCCTTGTACAAGAAAATCAACCAAGAATGCACTTCCTTTAGAAATGTCAGTACTTTGCAAGCATCATACAGTAATCTACATTAAAGGTGCCTGAATAGCTACGGTATTTAAGGTGGAATCAGAAGATGGGAAGACACATAGGCAAGTTTTGGTGGTAATTTCAAACATCAAGCTAAGGAGAAACTGCAGAAGCACGTATCAGCTCAAGTCTGAGATGTCAAAATTACCCAAATTTCACTTCACTGTTTCATATACACCCTTCATGTCTCAGCACAGGGCACAGTTAAACCTTGTCCTTATCACTTGATAGCTGGTCATTGGTCCTTTAAAATGCTTTAAAGGAGCACAGTGACAAAAATAGTAACCTGCCTTTACTTACACTTGATCAGCTTTACCACCTCCAAATGGTTTGAGTGTGTTACAAGAGTGCCATTCACCTACAGGTAGGGAGGAAGAGACAGTTAACAGCGTTTAGCTACTGATTTCCCACCAAAGGTACCCACATACTACACAATAAGCACATAGAAAGAGGAACAGTATTTTTTTTTTGTCCCCCCATCTCCATTACTATGTCTTTCAAGACACTATCAGATAAACATTTTACCCTTCTAACAGTTTATCATCTCAGTGAGTAGAGCTCTAAAAAAACAGAACTATACACACATACCAACAAAAACCAAGCAACCAAACAAATAAAAAAAGCAATCCACCTCTGACTGGGCAGATAAAAAATAGGGTAGCTAATTTAATTCATCCATTTAAATGCCCAGTTGAAATCCCAGCTCTATCTGCATCAGGAGCTGCTGTAGCACAACCATCATTTTGCAGCAACAGTTTAGATAGTCTTTTTAGTAACTGATTTGATTTCTCAGTTGTTTCGGACTAAAAGAGAACACTGATCTGGGGGCAGTTAGGGGAAAAAACAATAATCCAAGATGACTATTTATTTGCAGGTAATTATTAATAACTCTCCATTCCTTCCTTCCCCTGCCAGTTCTGTTTTTACTGTACGTGTGATACTTGAACCTTGTAGGATGCTGAACTCACCCGTAAAGTTCTGAAATGAGAGCGATCTCCACAACAAAACTAACATTCAGCACTGGGCTTTCAGCGGTTACTGTTCTGTATCCCCAGAACATAAACTTAGACCATTCCTCTATCCCACAGGCAAATGCAAACGTATCAATGACATTGTTTCAGGGGAAGAGTTCATTTAATATAAAGGATTCACTTCCCTAATGACCTGAATGCCCTTACCTTGATAATCCTATCACCTGTTTGCACTCCAGCCCGCATGGCTGCTCCATCTAGAGAGGCAAGAAATCATTTAGTTCCAATTTCAGTAGAAACATTGAAAGCAAAAGTGGTTTAAGCACTTCTGTAGTTCCATGCAAAGCTACTTTTCTTACTTGCCCAAGCTTCCTGTGTCTCTTGTCAGAGTAAAATCTCTGAGAATCCAGACCAGAGCAGTTCTGTTCTCATTTTGCAGTGGATACATCAAGCCACAATCCCACTACATTTCAAGGAGTCATTTACTTCTTCTCAGATGCAAGAGGTCAGTTTCCAAATGCATCAGACATTGAGGCGGCAACTCCCTGCATCCCAACAGTGCAACGCTCTTTGTCCTCGCACATCTATTGCGAAGCTACAGCCATCCCACCCGTGAGGAAAGCATTTGGAGTCTGCCCCTCCAGCTCATGCACACGTTTCTTTGATTCACATGAAAACCCTCTAGGCTGTTCTCTGGCTAGCACAATTAGCAAGTCTGCTTACCTTCTTTGACAGACTGCACGAAGACTGGATTGTCTCCGCTGACTGTCAGTCCAAATCCGTTTTCATCCCGTTGGATAACAACACACCGTTGAACAAGACCTGCATAAGAAAGGTGGGGAAAGGGCAGAAGAAAGAGAAGGAGAGAAATACAAAGAGACACAAGCTAGGCATCAGTCCAAAACCTTATCCTCCTAGATAATCACAGAGCACTGAAAGAAACTGGTACAATACAACTGAGGGAAAAATATATGAGAGACAGAAACAGGGCATCAGTCCAGAAACAGATAGGAACATCAAGACAGGTCAAGCTTATTGCTTCAGTTACACAGAACAGAGATATACAACAGCAGAGATGCAGACAGCTCTGGCACATCAGACACAACTTGAGGTAAAAGCAGCTTTTAAAGAAGAGCAGCTATGTATATGAACCAATGAGCACAACTTCCCTTTGTCTGTGTTAATAGTTCTTCAAAGCACAGCAGAGGGCTGTCATGTTCCAGTACACCATCAAAAACTCCAAACAACTTTTACAAGCTACTCTAAAAAAGAAGTCACAAATGTCTCAGACTAACATCACCAGGTAGGACTAAAACAGATTTGTTGATCAGGAAAAGTTCTCCCAATTCTCAGCAAAAATCTCATCTCGGGGCACCTTCTGTTCCAGATGAGAATATCGCAAGGAGCCAGAATAGCAGCAGTAAAGAAGTACCAGCCACACTTACTACACTGAACAAGACTTCTGAAATCAAGACCATGCTTCCCACTGAGCTACTGAAGTACAGGGCCAAAATCCCAGGAGATGTGAGTTTGAATTTGCTCCTCCTTTAACTTGCTGTGACATCAAAGGCAACTTGTTTTGTTTCCCAGTGTTAGGATTACTCAATATAAGGTGAACATAAATACTATTGCAGAGATAAATGTACTTAGTAGGTCTGGCATTTTGAAAAGGTGAAATGTTGTGTATGTCTATTGTACACCTGAAAAGGAAGTAAGGGCAAACCAAACCAAAAATAAAGCAACAGTTCTGGAATATTCATTGCCGAGCACTTTCCTAGGAGCATCTGCAAAAAGCCTACCACAATGGAGCCCTTATCTTAAAAATCGACTTTAGGAACTCTACAAAATGCTTCATGGATGTTCTTTCATTTACACAACAGAAAATACTAGCTACTAAACCTCACCCTTCTTTCTAACAACTTGCTTTGCTTCTTCATTTCTAAAGCCACATCAGGCAAAATTCTTACACCAGCATCTTGAGAAAGAACTGGAGTTCTCCACAATCTGACACCAAAACTGTAGCAGTTTCGTTTAGCATGGAGGGAGCAAAGGGAATTGTGAAGATGCTGTCCCAACAAGACTGTCTTTTCTGGAATAATTTTTAAGGAATGAATTGTAACAGGGTGTGGAGTCGTACCCATGTCTTAAATCACTCTCACCCCACTACAACTCCTTTCACTTCTCTGGAGCAACTCCTAATGAAAATGAGGAGCCTCAAGTGAAAATACTGTCTGCCCAGTCAGCCCTGTTCTCCTCCAGTATGGCATACATGAAAAATGGGTGTGGGAGTAGTGGAAAAGGTTGCATTCCAGCACTTCTGCAGCAGTCTGGTCACAGTATCATATCCCAGCAACTCCCCTTCTGCCGATAAAGTAAAAGCAAATTATGCTGTACATAGCAATCTGCAGTAAGTTGATGGAAGGGATGCAAGGTGAAAGCAGACGAGGGAAAAAACCCACCACCTTTCACACCCTCTTTATATGGTTAAGTGAAAGAACATGCCTCTCCCTTTCGTACCTCCCATTTTTCTATATGATCAAGCTTCTTTAAGTCTCACTTCGCAAGAATGATGCCCCAGGGTGGGGTGTGGGAAAGAGAACATATGCTATTTCATAAAAACAGCTCGTTTTTAAAACCTGCTGCCAGATGTACAGGTTTTATGAGTAAGACACTAACTAATCTTTTGACTCATAAGAACTGTCCTCATTTAAAGGCGCAGTACAGCTCTGCATACATTGCTCTTTCATTGAATTTCTTTCTTTTTCAGAACCAATAACCCTTGGATCTACACATAAGTTTCCTCCTTGAATGAACCTGATGCCAAAGCAGAGGAAGTGTACTAGGAGATGCAACACAAACTGACCTTACAGAATATAATTTAAGTTCCAAGAATAATCAAATTAAGCTGTTTCATACCACAAGTCTCAATTTCACCCAAGACCACCTTTTAATTTTAGAATGGGGAGGCAACTGAAATTAGGACAACTTAAATCCAAATTAGCCCATAATTGCCTTTTCCCTGTATTTGTTCCCTTCAGACAAGAAGCAGGCACTTAATCCTTCTCCTAACACAATGTAAAAGGCTGGAATGAAGTCTAGGAAGGCCAGCCGAGAGATACTGTGCTTGACTGAGATACACAGCAGCTTTATAGTGATTTTAGTAAAGTTATCTGGAAGTTTTCTGAAGATGACACTATTACCTGCAGAACTAGATCAGCCTTGATAGCACTCCCTGTCTGAACCAAGCAGACTAAAAGGAGCACCCTTCAAGTGTTCTTTCACTCTGCCGTGAGGAAAAACTAGCAAAGAAACCCCCCAAATCTGTCATTTGCTCAACTTCTGTTCTTTAAGTAAAATACATTCAATTTGAAATCTGCTTAGTGCTGGAATTTTAAGACCAGAGCAGCAATGTTTTCATAACCCACGTCTTGTACCTTGAACACCTCATTAGACACCCTGGAATGGACTGAAAGGAAAGCCACAAACCACTGAGAGCCCAGTGACACGTAATGTAAAGTTTTCAATAGCTGTTAATGTCACACCTGGATATCACAAGTACATACAGAAACTCTTACATTAAATTACTAACGAAACCAACTTCACCCACTTTAATTAACAGTCTATGAGTTTGGGGCAACACTGAAGAGTCTATGTTAGCAAGTGGCAATTGGCTTTTCATTCACCTTTTTTGCTTTCGTGTTTCAGTTCTTAGCGTTCCCTGGATGGAAATCAAGAGTCATTCATTTTGAAATATCTTACCATGATATTTCACTTTTTCCAGCTGAAGCTTAGTAAAGATTACAAGGTCAACAGAACCCATCATTGATAGTACTCAGAATCAAATCAATAATAATCTTATTTCCACATTCACTTTTACATGACAGTATCTTGGTGGCATGAAATGAGGAGACATCACTGTAACTATGCTTTAAGTACACAAAATCAGACATGTTCATATCTTTAGTGGATTCATAAAATCCTGTAGAGAAAAAAAAACAAATCTCAAAAATCCTTTTTCATCCTCATGCATATTATAATTTCCCAAACTCATTGATACAGCCTCAAGCCAAGAGTACAGTAAAGCAGCTAACCACATGCTGTAGTTAAAGAGGTTTAAGATTAGAAATGAAAGCAGTCGAAAATTACCAGAAAAAAGGAATCGCAAGAAAAGCTAAGATGATCAACTCTTCAATAGGTGGCACTATTCCCTCTGCGACATCGCGGCTCACTTCTCCAGCCCTGTTACAAGTGTGCCTTTTGGATAACAGTGAAGGGTAAAGTCCAAACTTCTCAAGGTCATGGACACACCATGGTAAGTGTGTCTCAAAACAGTTTTGCCAGATACATTTTGATTGTCCAAGAACTTCTCTAGTAGAGAGGTCATTTACCTCCTTTTCTTCTACAGATCCTAAATATTTGGAAGTTATTCAATAAAATAGGAAATTTCATTTCCCTAGCAGTGCATAACAGATAGAGCATGGGTTCATTCTAAAAACCGGACTCACTAGAGAGAACAGAGACATGAATTACATCTCCCATAATACAATGTAGCTTTGCCTCTGATCAAACTGTGTGGGACATGGCATGGGAGGAGACTTGTGAACTATCGCCTCCCTGGAGGCATGAGGCCACAATGGGAAAATGCAGTTTAATGTAGTGATTTTAAATGAATCATTCAATAAACAAAACCAAACTCCTTGGGGTTTTGAGACTGTCCAAATGTTTCACTTCATCTGGGAAGCTTTATTTCTACAAAATATTTTCAGAAACCCCGCTCCACAAAGTAAAAAAAAATGATCAGCTTTTATAAAGAAAATTTTTCATAGGATGAAATTCTCAATTTCACTTAGTTCTAGTTATTACCGTGATCTTCATACCAAATGCCATATTAGAAGCATTCTTCAGATTCTTCCACTAACCTGGTAACAGAAGTCACGTAAAGTCAGAGCAAAAACTATGTTGTCTGAAATTACCGCAGTGTACAGTGTCTTGACAAAACTGTTAACAACAATGGCACTGAATACCTCATAAAACGAGGCTTGGAAACCTTTCTGGAAAACAAGAACCATGTATTTTCACCATGATAAATAGGACTATCTGCTCCCATGGCAACGACACATTCAACCCCTGTGGTCGAGTGCCCCTTGCACTCGCAGCCATTTCTGGCTATTATAAGGGTAGTGATGAGGGGCTCCCAAGAGTCCTTTCAAGAGCCTGGAAAAATGGTGGCCACAACATAAAGACACAAGGCTGACAAGAACTGCAAGAAAGAAAACAGGAAGGGTATGTTCAATTTAAAAACATCTCAACTGGGGTAAAATCTGGGGTTTCAGAACAAAAATATTTTAAAATACCTGTCCCAAAATTGGAAAGAATGTGTGAAAGAGCATGTATATGGTTTAGTCTAATATTTGGGCCAGAAACTGATCATTACTAAATAAAAAGGAAGATATCTTTGCAGAGCAACCAAGTCATGGGGAGAAGGGAAGCGTAACTGATATCTCACCTACCACTCTGAAAGCTAATTTCAATTTTAAGTTCATTTAAGAGATACGAATTCTACTTCGAGAAACAGGTATCATGTATTGCAGGAGGTTATGGCACCAATCAGTTAGTTACAGCATATCTGAAACTACACTCAAACTCTCCCCTGATCACCTAAATTTTGTTGAATACACAGATATAAGATGGATTTATGGAAGAAAATATTGCACTCAAGTTTCACGTCACTATCACTCAGCTTCTCTATATCAGAACAATTTCCCTCTCCCTAACCCCTCTGCCACACACACCTCCCCACCCCCCGGCAGCCACTCATATGCTTCAAGAAATCCTGGTCTCTTGCTCCTTAATTAAGAATTTCAAGAGGTAAGAACAAACACATACACAAAAGCCACACCTCCTTTTCCTGTTGTCATTCAAGACTTTTCTATTATTCACTTTCCAATGGCTAGCCAAATAAAGCCAGGTAACATCCAGTCACCAGCGAGAAAAATATCAGTACAGTATTTCTACTTGTAGGTTTTTAAATAGTTTGGTCCCATTCAAAGCAAACAGCAGACTTCTCTACACATACCACAGCACCTGGGAAAAGTAGAAGGTAGAGACAAAAGGCAGGGCAAGAGCCAACACAGCAAAGGCCACTGGAAAGGAAGGATGAGTGGAAACTGCTCCCATAGATACTGGACATGGATAGAGCATCTGCAGGAAGCTTTGGGGGAAGCAAAGGCTTACGTTAGGAAGTCATGTTTCTTTCTGCAATACATGAAAAACCAGGACACTGTACAGACTGAGGGAGAAATATAAACACAGATACATTCCATCAAGCATACCAAATGTTTCCTGTAATTAACCTACAATAGTTTGACAGCACCTCCAGTATATTATGGGTAAGCAGCATCAGGCAAAAATTAACTCAGGTTCAAGACGTAGGGATCTAGTCAACCTGACTGCGCTGTCACTAACCAGCATCTGCCTGGCAAGGGGAAGAACTGGTTGAGGCTTCCACACAAGCTCATCAGAAGCATCATCCCAAAATACATGCTTTTCAAGCAGGCCACTTCCCTGTTCTTTCTTGCTGAGCATGGGAGGAAGACATACAAGCTGGAGCAAGCCAGGTCTCCCTGAGACAGGTTTCCAGTTCCACTGAAGCAAATCAAGGCATTCTCAAAACCTGTTTACAGTTTCTGAGGAAGAGTCTCACCCTTAGTAACATGACTGTCATATTACTCTTCTTTTTTGAAAAAGTGTGTGATTCAAAATTCCAGGGAAAGTTCAGAGATCTCAATTTCACAGAAGGAACAGATCACACCTCCCTAAACTGCACCAACTAAAGGGCTTTTGCTAACATGCTTATGGTGGTTTAGAAGGAACTCTTCAGGGTTGATGTTTCCTGGGTTTGGGGTTTTTTTTTGCTTTTAGTATGTTCCTTATAATCAGAGCTATGACAGCACCATTTTGTATTACATAGGTGGTTTAAGAAGCTGGATCACATCCACTAACAACTGGCAGTTTTATTCTAATGGAATAATAAAGCTCATACTGGAAGAGTCATTGCATCTATCCAAAAGCCCACAGCAGGTTATGCAGCAAGCAATTTTCTGTACAGAGAAAAATCAGAAACTATCACAGAGTTTTAAATATCAAAAAAAAAAAAAAAATAAATAAAACCAAAAAACCAAAACCAGGAAAGGAAAAGAAAGGCAACCCATGGCTGGAATCAAGACAGAGCTGAACAAGCACACTTAGAAACAAGAAATGTAGCGGTACTGGCCAGATTCAGCCTACATCCAAGGGTCTTAAGCTGGTAGGATTCAAAAGACCACCCACCAACTGGTGAAAACCTATTACCTTTTAGTTTCTAAGATATGAAGGCAAATCTCTTCAGAGGTTGGAAATTGAGCAAGTCATTAACGTAAAGGTAGGATGGACAGTGTCACAGCCTGAATACTGACACCTGACATAAGCTAAAGACGGAGGATGAGCGCAAACAGGCTGTATGTGGCAGACATGCTTTCCAACTGCGCCCATCAGGGTATAAAGACAACATAACGATGTGTGGGGCTGCTCCTATCCCAAACTGTTACGTGCCAACTTGTTCCAGTCTACAAACCCACAACACATTAGTGATACACAACAATAAAGGACTGCCAGGGAAGTTATTCCCTCTTCAGAACAAAGAATGGTGAAGTTCATGTTCTTACTTTTTTTTGAAATTATTTACAGATACATTTTTCCACTTCTGTGCAACATGAAAAGGAACTGACATGTGACCCTCTACAAATAATGCAGAAAGATGAATTGCTGGCTCATCCCGATTAACCTCCACTGTTAGAGCAAGACACAGACTTCTCTACAACCACAAGAATTCTTCTGGAGTCCAGCATGAGCCGTGTACCTCATACAGTGCCAAAAATACTCGGTGGCACAAGATCTCCAAGAAGGTCAGCCCCAGCAAGTTTTCTCAACTATCAATAGCTAACAGGAGAATCCAGGTGATAGTCTACGCTTGCCAGGGACAGGTTAGTTTCCAGCCACTAAAAAACTACAAGCTGATATGCTGAAGCAACATTTAAACCCAGTGTCCCACTCCCTGCTGCAGAGCCAACCATGCGGATCATGTAAAGGATAAAAGCCTTGGGTGCACAGACAGAAAGCATGGAGCAGACTGCAAAGGTGCAAGGCTGCAGCAGCTGCTTTAGCTTACCATACGTCTCGGATCTACTCTCCTCCGAACTAGACTTTGTCTTCTTGGAGGAGCTATCTGCACGAGAGCAGGAGAAAAGGAGAGAGAGATATAGAAAATATGGAGACCAAACATGAGAAAAAAAACTTCATGAAAAACACAGACTGATTTATTAGGTTAAATCGTGCAAAACACAAATAAGATGTGAACAAAACATAGGCGAAACACTTGGAATAAGGGGTGAATAATACAAGCATGAAGACACAGGTAACACCACAAAGAAACTATTACAGAATCTAAGACACAGTAAGAGAAGTTCTCTGCAATGAACTACAGAAAGTATTCTGGATAAAAAACAGTCCAAGCATAGAAACTCTGGTAACATTCATCTCCAGAGTAAGTAATCAACATACACATAGTAGTTCAGCATTCCGAATTCACCCCTTAAAAAGAAAGGAACTTTATGGAGGCTACAGGAACAGAGTTCATCTACCAGACCAGACCACAAGCGTCGTTAACAATGGTGCCAGGTAACAGCTCTCAAAATTGGAATGACTTTCATCAAATCAAGATTAGAAGATTCCTGAAGTTTGCTTCTACAAAACAGGTTCATAGCCTGAGACCTCCCCCGACCAACCCCAACCTGAAATAATTTTACATTGCCTATTCCCAAGGACAAAGGAAAAGATGACAAGCACTAATTCATGGTTTGTTTGTTTTTTTTTTAAACAGACATTAAAAGTCCATTTTAATTTATTTTGTGCACACTAGGAAGGAGTCATGCAGCTACTGGCAAAAAGCGTTAATGAACAGGATGGTTTGTAAACATCAGCTTCAAATGTCTTGTGCAAAAACACATTCTACAAGTTCTACCACCTTTACGTTCAACTCTCATCTCTTCCACAAGCCCCAGGGAAAAGACTGGACTAAGCAGCAGAACGCAGACATGAAGAACGCACATTGCATGGGGCCAGGAGGCTCAGACAAGAGCCTGTCATGCATTTCATGAACATACACAGTAGTCACTTGGGTTAGTGCTTCAGAGAGGGAATGAAGAACCCCTGCATGCATCCTAATTTCCAAGACAGCACTGGGCAGGCTTACCAAATTGACCCAGATTTAACCTTTTGGAAGGCTAAAAAAACAGGATAGCATATCCTTTAAAAATAGATGTTTATCTTAAAATATATCATGTTGGAAAGTACAGATTCACTTTACAAGTGACAGAGATGGATCAAAATCCACTGAGGCTCAACAAAAACCCCAACAAGGAATACCAGCCATAGTCAAGCCTGTAATATCTCCAATTTCACACTTCAACTAAAACAGCCAAAGGAACTACTCACACTAATTACAGTATTTGCCTACTGAAATTTCAGACTGACTTTTGTGAAAGAGGAAGTAGTTATAATTATTCACTGATACCACTAATCTAGGTTTATTCTTGCACAGTTAACAGCTGCTTTGTAGAGGAGCGTGTTTAAAAGCAAGCCCATATTCATTTCAATGCCCACATGCTTCAAAAAGTCTTTGCAATCACAGAACAACACAACTCCGAAAACCACATTTGTTGACACATCAAAATCATTTTTAATCCAATCCCCAGTACTTTTCAAATTGAAGTCTAGATTTTCACCTGTGAAGTTTTAGGACTTTACCTGTCGGATCAAAGTCGTGTGTACTACTGCAGCGTTCAACCTTCTGTTTCTTGTCAGCTGGAGACTCTCTGCTCAGAATGCTGCCGTGTCTGTGTCAAACCAAAGCAGAGGATCCTGACTACCGTACCACAGAAGCGCTGCCTAACTGGCAAGGCTCTTGGAAATAACCTTAGCCGATTCTGTTTGCTAACAAGGAATTTAGATAGAAATGTCCGCATTAAGTTCACCTAAAAAATTCATTCCCAGACTGAAATCAAGTGGAAAAATTATCTCTCGGAATCTTTGGGAGTGTATCCAAGGTTCTAGAAGCAGCCTCATTAAACTTTGAAATTAGTAACAGCAAGTGTATTCTCTTTATCATTCAACACCGGGCCATATTTTATCTTAAAAGCAAAATAATTATCTTTCATAAAACTGAAAAAACTCCCGAAATCTTAACTCCACCTCCTCTCCCAGCAAACCTTAATTATTTGTGTATGCAAAAATTAAAGATTTAGAATGCCCCCCTCCCCCAAAGGAAGTGTCTGTACATCATACACCAGCAGAGTGTCACTTTCTCCAACCATCTCAAATCTCAGGTAAGATGACCCACCAGTGTACGTAACAGAAATGCAAATGGCAACACTATATCATACACTTTAAGTACACCACCAAATATATTTTTGGCACCCGGTCCCGATCTGGATATTAATTTCCTCACATCTGTAATGGGTATTGCTGTCTGTGTTTGTACATATTTTTTTTCCTTTTAAAAAAGCACTCCTCCTTCAAAAATACTGTATCATAATTTGCAATACATCTAAACAGTCAAACGTCAGTAACTCACCTTGTAGGTTTTTTGAGAGGAAACCTGAAAAGGAGAAAGAACATAAGTTTAATGAACTTAGTTTCTCAATATTAGGTTTAATATAAACACTAATGCTTAAATAATTATTTTACACTTCTGTAACGCCTTCACAAGAGAACAAGTCTTTTTTGGTCTACTTCAGGCAATTATTAGTCCATTTACTGTTTATTCAACTAGGTAAAGAATTAATATCAATATGCTTAAGGTTTCAAAACGAACCAAGAACAGAAGCAGCATCTGTGCTCTCAAATCCAGCAGCTAGGTCTGTCTTTCTTAGAGTACAGTAGTCCATGGACCATTTCCTCTCATAACAGCTAGTTCCATACACCAAAAATTAATGTAGCTTGATTTTTTTGTCCTGCTGATGGACTGAGTACCTGGTACCTAAAGGTCCAATTGCTAACTGAAAAGTCTCCTTTAGCAGAGACGTTCCAGTTATTACCCCCCTATGTAGGTGCTGGGGGATCTAGCAATACAGGAGCTCATGCTGATATCTCCTTCTAAAAAGATCTGTAACTATTTTCATGAAACTGTATGAACGTGCCATCTCTGAGACAAGCATAACAGAGTAAAGTTAAGTTGAAATCATATTAACTATTCCAAATATTACTACTGGACATACAGATAAAATAGGCAACACAAACCCACAGTTAGAGGAAGAAGTATATGTGCATTTTTTTAAGTAAGGAAAAGATGTGGGACTTATGAAACCGTGATTTTTTTTTTTTTTTCCTTGAATTACCGCAGAAAAATGTCAAAGCAAGGTTTATGCCATCCAGCTTAAGGCACCAGCTTCTACTTTCATAAATCAGAACTAGTTTTTTCTTGGAACTTTTCAGAAGTTTAGCTCCATCCCTACTTGTTAAATGTTTTTAGATCCTTCGGTGGAAAGCAATACAAACATTTAGAGCTGTGTGTATGTGTAAGAATAGAATAGATAACTTAAGTCACCTTTTGTTCTAAATGAGGACATCTACAATTATTACAGCTGATCATTTCCCCCATATACATACGAGTTATCCTTATTGCATTCAGTTTCTCATATTTATACAGGTTTTCCAATAAGTAATGGAGCGAGGGTTAGAGGGAGGCAGAGAAGAGATTAAAGTAAAAAGAAATCTAAAACCACAAAAGTTAACATGGCAAACTACTCATTTTTTTTTCCTTTGCTTCTTTTTATTTAACTGTAAACTATATTTAGTTTAAACAGACCTATTTGGTAAAGATTAATAGTCCCGTGGTACGTCTGTGTTAGCAACACCAGTGCAGGATAGTCCCAAGGACATCAACTCCAAACTCACGACTCAACTGAGCTGAGCGATGGCCCTACCCAACCGAACTGGTCCAAGGCGCAGAATCAAACCATTCTCGGAGAGCATTTCAGAGCACTACAACAAAAGATTCCTTGAGCACCGCCAAGAAGACTGCTCAAAACACACACCTCGTGTTTTAAGCTCCTTTCTCCAAAGGAGGAGCACCTTGTCACCTATTTGCTTTTCCTTGATAACTACACATAGAGTGGCCCAGCCAGAAATAGCGCAGTCTTAGAGCTACAGTAACTCCCTCCCCATTACCTGAAAAACATAACTGGATACACAGCAGAAGTACTCAACTTAATCCCTCTCTTTGAATAACAGGTATTCCACTAAATGTGTATACACCCAAAACGCTGGCCAGCTCACACATGCCAAGCCCCTATGCAAGCATGCACGAATATGGCAACTCTGAAATGAACATCTGACAACACATTAGGCAAGTGAAATTAAAACGTTGTCTGTTACCGAAAATAATTATACACATGGAGACACTTGCCATCTTTTAGATAACAGCAGCAAATTTAGTTGAAATAGAACAGCTTCAAAATTAAGGGGATAAACAGGGCCTTTGTTTGTATAAGCCTTAGGAACCTATGGGTAAAGCCGCACAGAGGTTGACTGAAGAAAAAAAGGTTTCACGCAGACTCCACAAGAAGTGGCAGTCCTCTTTCCTCCTCTCCCCAAAAAGCACTGTTTTCATCTCAAAAGTCTGGGAAATCCACTCTGACTCAAATAAGAAGCATGCAGGTAATCAAGCCTCTCCTCATCCTGCTCTACCTACAAAGCCAGAACTCTTCAGCATTCAGCCCTCCCATTTACAAATCTTGGCCGGTAAAGAACCACTCTGTGCAAGACAGACAACCTGAATCCCAAAGCAAAGAAAACAAAAGTCATCTCAGGCCAATCTAACCCTGTCTGAACACTGAACGGCAAACAGATGCTGTAGTAATCAAGTGATTCACTGAAAAGCAGAAAAGGAGACAAAGGAATCCGGGGAAAGACAATCTATCGTGCCTTCAAAGGCAGGAAAAGATGCTTAAGAATTATACCCCATTTTTTATTTGATGCACTTGAACTTTTGAGCTGAATAAAAAAAATCCTACCACTACTAACAAACATTTTAACGAAGCACTGAAGTGAAAACCTTTATCCCACAGTGCTTCTTATCAGGCACCCAGAATGACACTCTTATGCTCCTACAGCAAAAGGAACCATTTATGAACAAAATAAAGTTAGTTCACTGTTTTGGTTGTTTCAGAGCTATTTATTGTCTGTTAAGGATGAAATGCAACTGTTCTATTTCAGAAGTCTAGAAAGTTAGGTAAAACCTTTCTATTTATTGTAAATAGACCATTGACATTAATTATTTAGGAAGAGAACCCTAAAGTTTTTGTTTATAAAATGGCACTGAAATCATCAGGGATTTTTTCTGTGCATTGACATTGATGGTGAGCACAGAAGTCTCAGAGCCAAAATCCCACAGCTTCCTAGCCTGCGGCATAACTGCACTAACAGCTGTAGGCACTTCAGTACAAATGGTCAGGACTCGCAAGGAGCCACCTAGCTCTGAGGAACCCCCACCACACCGATGCTGACACCCATGGGAAGAGACGCCCGAGTCCAGGCCCGGAGTGGCACAAGCACAGCACTCGCTCCCCTTCGGCTCCATCCCTGGTGTCCACAGCCGCATGGCTGTGGGGCATGGAGCACGGCTACGGAGCATGGCTTGTGGAGCACGGAGCACGGCTACAGAGCATGGCTACGGAGCATGGCTGCAGAGCACGGAGCACGGCTATGGAGCATGGCTTGTGGAGCACGGAGCACGGCTACGGAGCATGGCTTGTGGAGCATGACTCCAGAGCACGGAGCACGGCTATGGAGCATGGCTGCAGAGCACGGAGCACGGCTGCGGGGCACGCCGGGGGGAGCTCCCCGGAG
>NW_009259602.1:1847363-1868102 GCF_000687185.1 Egretta garzetta | reverse complement strand
GTTTCTTTTTTCTCCAAAGCAGGGAGGGAGGGAGGGCCGTGGTGGGGAAGCGGGGCAGGCAGCAGGTCACCATCGCAGCGAAGCCTCTCGGGCACACACAGCACGTTCACTAGAGGCGGTGAGGCTGAGGGAGCTCCAGGCCCTCTCCTGCACTGGCTTTACTTCAGAGGTATTCCATAAAACCAACAGACTAGGAAGGGGGGGGCTTTGTCCAGCTAGGCTGGAGTTGAAGCTCCCCAGCTCCCCCTAGAAAAACTCCCCTCCCAGATCTGAAATCATTCCAGGCCACTGAGTTATGAAATCACAGAAATTAGAGATGGAAGAGTCGGCTGAGCTGAGACTACAACTGTGATTTAACATCCTTGCTAGCCAGACTGTGAGCAGCACTCAGTATAGAAGTTCATCCTCTTTTCCCAGCTTCCTACCTGAAAAGCACCTAGAATTTCTTGATTTGCTGAAGACGTTCTTCGGTTCCCAAACACTATGTCACTTGTACACTACAGCAGAAAGCAGAGTATACGTGGATAAATGGAGTATAATCAAAGCACACAGAAGAGCTCCTGTGAGTTTATCCAACAACTATTTGTATTTCAGCGCAACTTATCTTCACTTTGCAATAGTATTAAGTTTGAAAGTAGCGCTGAAACTGCCCTGACTGTGTTATAGCATCCAGCACTATATATAACATATTAAACTTCACCTACTATTGTAAACACCATGCAAGCTGAAGGCACAGCAGGGTGCGGTCAACAGCTGGAGACTTAATTCCAAATCTAGCTGGCAAGTTTAGGCTACACGATAAAACCCTGTAGACATTTTGTCTGATTACTGATGAACATCAGCACATTTTCAAACAAGTTGTTCCACTCTCCCAAATACCAGGAACAATTAAAAGCCAAATCACATTTTGTTTTTAAAATACTGGGTCAAATAATTTAAGTAATTGAAATGCATCAAGTTACTAGAAGTATGTCTTGTTAGTCATGCTGCATTATGAAAATCTATTTACCATAAAGCCAAGTGAGAAAAATACACTTATGACTAGTAACACTGTGGATTAAAAATTATACTTCTCCAAGCTAGCTCACATATGCATGCACCATTCAGTACTGGACCAGCGCCTAGCAACTACCTTGAAGCCAAGACAGAAAAAGATAGTTTTAAGACCTAATGTGTCAAAACACACCAGACCGAGGAAGGATTCCCAGCTTCTAGCAGTACAAAGCATTCCATTCTAGCCCGGGAGGTTGAAAATATAGCTGACCATAAATAGCACAGCATTCAGATAACCATGTTGGGGTTTTTTTCCTCCCATACTAAAATATTACCAGAATTCAAGTATCCGCTATCTCAAGAACTGATCAAAGACAAAAATATTTAGATTCAGACAAGGGCCCCAACCTTGGAAATATTTATTCATGTGCCTAACTTTAGTTCCATTTACTTCAGCAGATATGCCTGAAATTAAGCTTGTGTGTGTTTGCACAATGCAACTATAAATTACTACAACTTGTGCCGAGATGAGTAAGAAATATTGTGAAACCCATACAAAAGAGAACAGCCAAAAACTGCTTGCCTGACAGAACTAATCTTTAATTAGGAGATGAACAGTTGCAATAGAAGCTTCTTCATTGCTTTATTAATTTCATTTAAATAAGACGTTGCCTGTTACAGGCAAACCCTCTTACAGAATTCTAAATTTGAAAGAAAAGTAGCAAAGACACCCAACCACCCCAAGCTCAGGAGGTAAGAAATGTTACAGGTTCACTCACTCATCTTTTTCATACATTTAGAAAGAGAAGAGGAAAACCAAAGGTTAACTCAAAGTTCGATCTGCCCCCCCAATAAAAACCATGGCTATTTAAAACAACATTGTCCTACTTCAGGAGGTTTTCACCAAGTAATTAGTCAACGAGAGGCCTTTTGCCAGCACCACCTCCATGGATTTTGCTGACAAAACGAGTGTGTAACCGGCAGCCGCTTTTCTGGAAGGCTGAGCTGGATTGTACTCTTGCTCATACATACCCAAACAGATCCTATAACTAGAAGAAGTGAAGTCTGTTCTTGGGTGACAGTTTTAAAAAAAAAAAAAAAAAAAAAAAAAAATCACTGAACAATTTCATGATTATTTTGAGGGCATACAACTCCTTCAGTACCTATTAAGCTTCATTTTCAACACCCTGATTGGACCTGCACCAACAGTAGTCAGAAAAAAGCTACATTTTCTGTCTAAATCTAGTAGGTTTAAGTAAGGGCCTTGAAAGTACAGTAAGCATGGATGTCTTAAATGCCATTCTGCAGATATTTCCCAGAATTTAATCTTGAAAGAGACGGGAAGAAACAAAAAAGAAAAAAAAAAAAAAAGACAGTCTGTTTGTTTTCCCAATTTGCAGATGTAGATATCCACCAGGGCAGTTTTTGCTGGGCTTAAAAGCCCTGAGAAAGGTATTAAGGGAGAGTGCTGACATGACCTGAACAAAAGCAGTACCAATGTGACCTTAGTGTAGAGCTAAAGGCAGTCTTCTGTCACAACAAAAAGGGGTAGACATGTTCTGTATAGGACAGTGGGTGAGTAAAAGGAACTGATGAGATAGCAAATGACAGGCGGATAGAGAGAAACACAGATGCAGCAAGTGGGCAACTATTAGCAACCAAGAAAAAACGCAGACAGAAGCCTGCCATTTCACCGTACTGCCCACAAACTACAGCTGTAACCACATCAGCTATTCTGTGGACAACACGGATTCAACACATCAAGCCTATTTACCTTAGCATTAACCCACTTAAAGAGCAGTTTTATGCGGTGTCATCTTTTCCACATAACAAAGTACATAAGCTCAGGAAACCACGGAGTTTTCTTCCTCAAAAAAACCCACTTCATACTGATGACAACAGATTGTAACGCAAGGTGCAGAGAAACAGCCAGGTTGAGGAGGGGACCCAAGCAGCATGGACTCCTGAGAGCTGTCAGAGCCTACGGACAGATCTTACCAACTTGTAGCAAGTGTACAAGGAGGCGAAACCCAGCTAGGCAATAAAAGTTTCCATGTTATTTTTGTAGGAGTCCAAGGCAGCAACCACAGCTGACGCAATGACTCATGGAAGAATTGTTCGTGGCATTATTAGCTTTAGATTACTGGCAGCTTTGTGAACAGCCCTTCTGAGAAGGAACATGGGAAGTTTAGTGAAGTGACTGGACAGCCCATATAGCTAATATCTTCTTGTGTCAGCTCCACACAACTTTCCGCCTTCTAAACATTCTCAGCAACTTCAGTGTTGGATTCGCCCTAGTAAAGCATCAGTGAATACCTGCAACTCAGTTAATGTGATATTGTTCTTCTGGGCCACCAGTGTTTCCATACATAACTAGAATATGCAATTCGATTTTCCTTTTACGTTAGAAAATGCAGAGTAGCCAATATAGACCAACAACATACTTCTTGACGGATCAGCATAAGGATCAATGCAAGGGGCCAGTGCTATGGCAACCAGAAGTGCCAAGTTAGCACTTAACGCAAACTAGGTTAAGATAAATCTGATAAAAATCAAGGAAAAATATTACACCTTTTCACAAGTCTGGAAAGCTAGCAGGTTTCTGCTGGTCTTTAGGAAGAGACGGTGAGGACTCCAAGACGAAAGCAATTCTACATGAAAAGAGTATTCCACTGGTACTAGTGAGAGCACCTTTCTATGACAGGGATATTTCCTCTTTGAGCTTTAAAAAAAAAAAAAATTACACACACACACCCTATCATTCTTATCATTCTTGCAGTTAACCAGAGATTTATTCTGGGTGAGGATTTTGTCAAGAGGAATGAAGAAAAGGTGGCAGCATGAGAAGGGAGCAATAAAAAAAAGGAAAAAAAATCAGTTTAAAAAGATGAAAGAAAAACAGAATGCAAAGGTCAGTCTTCTTCATAAAACAGATTATAAGAACATGGAGATTTTGCATCTGCACAAGGAGGTACATGGAATCTGATGATGATACAGGTAGTACGTCCATCCAAATGAACATTGCTCCCTCTGGGAAATACTCCTTTGCAGATAGATGTGACCAACTCTAAAAGGAGCTTTCAACCAGGTCTGTTAAACACACAAAATAAAAATAAAATTAAAAAAAACCCAACAAGCAGGGTACTTTGAATACACTACAGCCAACTGTAGTTCTTTCCTAAGCACCCTTTCGCTGTAAAACTTTTGGATGGGAAGGGTTTATACTGCTCTATGAACAGTAACATTTGGAAAGGGAAGAAGAAAAGCATCTCTAGAGAAGTTTCATCCACAGTTCAGTCATTCAGTCCCAGCCCAAGCAAGTGCCTCAACTATTTTCCATGACACAAGCACTTGGATTTTTCCAAGAGCTGATGTCAGGGCTTTTCATGGAGAAAGAACTGCATTTACAGGGCAGGCAAGGAAGGAGGGCTTCCCCAGCAGCTATTCTCAATGTGGCCTTTGTGCTGCTCTGCCGCTGAAGCCAGGACCCTGCAAGAACTCTTAGTCCCCGCAGAAACTCTACAAAGGGGAGGGGACGGAGACATTTTCAGCAGCCAGTACTGTTCTTCCACTCCTGACTGACTTCCAAGGCTCAGAAGCATCAGCTTTCCATCTACAGGGCCTGAAGTTACAGCCTTTTAAGACAAGGACACCTATTGTTTAAGATCTCTACAACGGGGCAGGAGCAGACAAACAAACCAAAACTGGGGAGGGGGACAGTGAAAGAGAACATCAATAAACCAAGTAGTTCATGTTTCCCTAACGTTGGCTTTTAGATTCAGCCTGAAAGCAAGACTCGAGCAATAGGGACGCGGTTTGCCCACAGAATGGAGTTCAGAGCAGGAAAAAACTCTGTTCAGAAACCAATGAAGAACAGAGGTTGCCAAATCACAGGTGATTTCCTACTACTTTCCCAACCTGACTGGTCACAAGTTACTAAATCCATCAGTTTCCACCTCTGGGAAGGAAAAATTGACATCTTTGAAATGGAAAAAATTAAATGAATTAAACACCAGAAATACTGAAGAAGGCCAAGAATTTTTCTAAGACGACCTTCGGAAAATGTTATCATAACAAAAATTTAAGCAAAGCTCTAATGCACTGCAGAGGAGAAGTGTCCACGATTTGTTCATTTGCTGCAAGCTTTCATTGCATGACCCACTTAACAGAATTGACCAGGTACAGGAGAAAGGTCAAGCCTTGTGATTTCAGAAGTTATGACCCAGTTTTCTTGCTTATTTATTTATTTTTAAGTAGGCTACAGACAAACATTCCCAGGCATAGAGAGCTCAAGCTTCCCTGTAGCAAGGAAAAGCAGCTAAAACAAGCAAGGCTTGGCCATACTAGAGGAACTCCAAAATAGCCCTTTCTCTCCACATTTTCATATCATCTTGGCAACCTGAGCTTCAGCTCTTTGAAGGAAAAAAAAAAAAGTGCAGAACATGTGTGTTTCCTCCAGTTTCATTTCACAAAATCATTTTAAACCCCTTAGCTCGCAGACTGCTCCTCTATGAAAGAATTAAATAAAGCAACAAGGTTTCTTGCGCAGACAGGGCGTGGCAGTCAAAATTAACCTGCCTCCCTAAACTGGAGCTAATTATGGGGAAATGAAATGTTTGCTTTGCTTGCCAGTAATTGCAATACAGAACCAGCTGAATGGAAGCAGCCCTACTCCCCGCCTCCCTACCACCACTCCTCCTACACGGCATCTGGAAAAGCTTTCTAGTTAGATGCACACAGAAATCAAAGCAAGAGACAAAGGAACAAGAGCCCTGCGCCAGACAATTTTATTTTCCTAAACCAACCATAGAAACCTAAAGCCATCAACTGCCACGGGATTTGCTTTCACCCGGCGCACGCATAAGGGCTTGGAGATCACTCGTGTTGCCCCAGCGTGTCAAGCAGTTTTTGCATTTCATTAGGCACACAGCCTAGTTCCTTATTAATGCCATACCTAGCTTGTGGTTGTTATGAACCAGCAACGAGACTAGCGTGGAAACAGTTCTTAAAAACAGCAAAAGGCAGCAATTAGAAAGGGAGGAAAAAAGAACACAGTGCACATAATGCAACTGGAAATGTAGCTTTCAAAACACCGTAACACTAACTCCAATTATCCAGCTTCAAGTTTTGCAAATATATGTACAAGGTTCAGAGCCACGTTGGAATATTTGGCCCAGACGTCACATTTCTGGCCAGTAAGTGAGTACAGTTGCCTGGCACAGGAAAACCACACCTCTATAGCCTATAACTAATAAGTGTAGCTCAGGTGCTAGATACCAGTAAGTATCCATGTTAAGACGTATTTACTATTCCTCTAACGTGCCGTTCTTTCTTCTGCTCTTCAGCATTATGAACTCATGTCTGACGTAATATTTCATTGGAGATTTACCTTGATACAGATGTTACTACAGTCTGAAAACATCAGCAGAAGTGCATAGCTCAGCAACACCTTCACCGACGGATTTATATATTCAAAAGGTATTAGCAGTTCGCCTGACCTACTGTACAACGCAAAATTTCATTAAGTTACTCCTGCGATAAGTAAGGTTAGCGTGACTAAAGTCCTTAGCTCCAAGAAAGGCACCTTGTCTTAATTTAAATTTTCCTTCAATTCTCTTGTTAGCTTGTTTTAAAGGTTAATATGCGTTTACTGATCTAGAAATGTAATGATAACACTTCACACCCAAGACTTGCCTGCTCATCAGAACCAGGAGTTTATCAGTTCAAAGCTAAGCAGACACTGAACCAAAAAGCATTTTCAGCCCTGCCTTTTCTTCTCCCACCCAGTCACGAACCTTTGGTCAAACTCTACCCATTCTGCATGGGATGTGCAGACAACATCCACCCTTTTTGACCTTTGCAAAGCTTCTAAATACTTGCCAGCTGCAATAAACTAATTTACAGCTAATAGGTCTTAAACTACCCAAAGGCAAAGTGCTCCCAGTGGCCTAACTTACACCAGAGAAAAACCGAATACACAATTTTCAAATGAAAGCCGTAGCACAGAGGGGACCAAGGAATCATTACCACACTGTTGCTCAACCTGTACAGTGTATTATTAGCTCTCAGCCCTTCACAGCTTCCAAACTAGCTAATTCTGCTGAAGTTTTACTTGTATAGATGCAAACACCAAGGGCAATAGAACTCTAAACTATTTGAGACTAAATTAAAAATATACAACTAATTGAACATTTCGCCTTCCTTACTTCAACACCTCCCAAGCGGGTTTCTATCTTAGCATTAACTCATATTTTAAAAGCATCCATGGGAAGTTTCTCAACCATACATCTCAGTTTGTCAGAATTTACAGAAAGGAAAATACGTGATGTAAACTGAACTATAAAAAGATTGGCAATGCTACATACTAAAGTTAAAGCTATCTTAGTTATTTACATTGCCTAGGAAAAATAAAGATACTTCTGTGATATGTAAACTTATTACTTCTCCCCTGAAAGGCAGGTCTCACCTATAAAACACAAGACAAAAGATGCACATAGCATACATTGCATGAGAAGTGAAAAAATTTACACAGGCATTCGTGGCATGCTTTGCTTCTTCACATTTCATCTTCCGCTCCATCTAAATTACAGCATAAATCCAGAAAGACCAAATGTGAAGGACTAGAGCAGAACACAGGATTAGGATTTCACAGCAACATCAAGCCCTGTTTCTTCTACTACAAAATGGAAGAGACAAAACCAGAGGCGATGCCATGGTACTTGTAAAATGGCTCAAGATCCTGAGAACAGCATGTGAGTCAAATACATTGCTATTAATAGGCCTCCAAATACATTTGTATTAGTATTTTCCTCTTGGGTCTCTTAAAATAAGTAAAAATACACAAAAAGAAAAAACATTTACTAGGAAACCTACCAGCTGCTATGAGGTGTTGGCAGCAAAATTCCTCAAGACATGCGGCAGTGGTACAGAGATAACCAAGCGATCAGAAATATCAATACCAGTTCTAAGTTGTTTCCCCACCCACTTCACTTACACCAGTTCTTGGTACCTCCTCCTCATACAAGCACAATGCTGATAAACTGCCAACTCTCACTGACTTTGGTGAGAGCAGAGCTTGCAATAACTTGCAGATTGTTGCTCAGTATTTTTGACAGTTACCTCTTCATGTCAGAGCCACCTACAGTCCTGCCCTCCTGGAAAATGAGCATCTGTCCATGAAGGGAAGTAACCACTTTACAGCATATCCACTCAAAAAAAAAAAAAAAAAAAAAAAAAAAAAAAAAAAAAAAAAAAAAAGTCTTTTTACACATATACATACTATGTATATATGTAAAAACCAATGCCCCCCCGGTGACTAGCATCTCACAGCCCTTCTACATCAAACCCTCATACCCATACATGAGCAGAAACTATTGCAAATGGAGAGAAGTCTCAGTGCCCTGATGGCTGTCGCTGTATTAAGACTGTCTCAATTCTGCACCAACGTACTGTCCAGACCATCACTGTGACTATCCTCTACCAATGCAATTTGCTTAATTTTTAGAATACTTTACAATAAAATCCAAAAAAAGGGGGAAAAGATCAGTGAAAACTGTATTCAGAAAAAAAACAAACCTACCCCAAACACTCAAAGATGGTTTCTTGAACACCAATAGCTAATTTAACATCAACATGCATAAAATACCAGCTTATCAAAAATCACATTCACTTATACTGCAAAAGCTGGTGAGAAGGCTCCGTTAACACGCTGGTATGCAATTCAGCATTGGGAAATGGAAAGAAGGTAGTGCTGCCAGCATCTACATCTAAGGCATCTTTCCTAGCTGTCAAAACCTTTGTTCTTGAGCTGAGACACTGAGGCACAGATTTTTCACAGCAAGCATATTTCATTGGCCATTTTCACAATGAAAATATGAAAGAATAACTAAGGTTCACACAGCAGCTATTAAAAGAAGGAAAAAAAAACCCACAAACCAACCCAAAACCTACAAGAAAAAAATCTTCCCCACACCCCCCGCCCTTTTTCCAATAGATATTAAAGGAAAAATTCTTTCTCTCTCCTCTGCATTCAAGGAAGCTATTTTCTCATCTTTCGGTACATTCATGTATCACAGAATAGGAACAAAGACTCTCAGATATTACCTGTTTCCCAAGACAAAGTCAGCTGAAGAGGAAGATCCCGAAGGCCCATTTCCAGGGGGAGTACACTGAGCCCAAGTCCTCTCCAAGGAGTGCAGCTACCCCTCTTGGAAGCTGTCTGGGTTTTTTACGCTTATCCGATATCCTTGAGAGGCATCTGCCTGATTGTTTCACTGACCACTTGAGGGAAGGGAAGAAACTCCACCTCTTCTCTCCCACCTCCTCCCAGCCACCATCAGCTGTGGCCCTACGCTGCACTGCTAATGGACACGCAGAGAACAGCATCGGCGTACATCCCACAGAGACTGCAAGCAACAAGAAGGCAGAAGAGAGCTAGGATTTTTAAATCTAGCATTTCCAACTGTCCTCAGGGACAGAACGGTATATACTTATATATGTATATGCAATACATAGAGATGTATGTTCTGTATCTATTTATGTACATGTACATAAATATGGATTATGCATGGATATGTCTATATACATATATCTGTGCATGCATGTCATTAAATCATATCACTGATCAAAGAAACTGCATCACATGAGGCACACAAACAAAGGCTTGGCATAGGGCAGCGAGATTTTTCCTTCAATCCACTTTCAGCCTTTTAACAGGGTCACATTGTGCCACAAAATGTATTCCGTTTTCAGGCATTTTGAAAACACCCGACCACCGTGGCACCTGAAAAGCACACGGTCTCAGAAAAACAGAGCCTCTGTATTGTTTTAGAAGAGAAGAGGGCAGGAAAGAGGGCAAGAATGAAAGCATGCCTCTTTCTGTCACCCAGAGAAAGAAACTGGGAGGTCAAAACAGGGGGGCAATGAGCTTACTGCTCTTATAGCTTATACGACTGGTCAAGCCCTGGGGAAGAAGGATCGGAGGGTGAAGGGGCTGTTTTCTTTTTCTGCCCCAATAACCTAATTAAGTTTGTGAGCACTGCTAGCGGGATAGAAATTTCTTCACGCTACACTGTCTGTTTGTGTTTGATTAATGTAAATCTTCCCAGGGCTCTAACTATGCCCCAGGCAGTGCGATGCCTGGCTCTCCATTAACAAGCATCCAAGCCGCCACGTACAGCTGGGTGAGAGAGAAAGCAGGATCTCTGTTTTAGCCTTTGCCATAAAACCTTCTAACACAAATCAAAATAATTCTTGGTGTTTTGAATTACCATTCCTAATTAAATTCCACTGTTTTCCGAAATTGTGGGGCCGATTAAAAAGATGAAGCTGCAGCAAACCGCTGAATACACTAATAGTCGTTACTTTCCTTTGCATTTCCTCAGTTCTCAAGACCAAATTTTTTAGACTACACTCACCACAACTTCTGTGCTGCCCAGTCCAATGCATGCTGGTACCAAATATAATCTCCAAGCCACAACTGCATCAAGGCTACAATTACACAGCAGACAGGAAGCCAAAGAAATCAGCTCCTACCCCTACATCTATCTGCTCCATGGTTCCAAGCATGCAATAATTTCCCAGCCAAAGCTTGTATTTTCCATGCTTCTATCTTTTCCAGTGGCATGCATTATCATTTTCTAAATAGTAGTAAGCTGCATTTCATTGGTTCGTATTTTG
Source organism: Egretta garzetta (assembly GCF_000687185.1). NCBI lineage: Eukaryota > Metazoa > Chordata > Aves > Pelecaniformes > Ardeidae > Egretta > Egretta garzetta. The sequence continues at coordinate 1,857,431 of NW_009259602.1, read as the reverse complement.
AAACATTTGCCCAGCTCCTCATTTTCTAGGAATTTCACAAATCAGAAAAGAAAATGTCAGCTCTCAGAAAGAAAATGGTAACCGGAGGAAAGCAAAAAACCCAGTACATAGCCAGCTGCTCAGATACTCACTGGCTAGCACCCCTTCCTTTCAGAGTCCTGGTATATGACCAGAAGCAGAGGAGGGAAAAAAAAAAAAAAACAAAAAAAAAGTGAAGGAAAAGAGCTGCCCGCTTGCCCGTGACATTGTCAGCTAAAAAGGCCGGCCGACGATGCAGGCAGACGCTGCGGCCTCAAGAAAGGACGTCTAAGCGATAAAAAAAAAAAAAAAAAAAAAAAAAAAAAACACGCCACCAAACAGTAAGGGTTTTTTTAAGCCAACATGAAATCACAAAGAGTTAAGGAAGCAAGGGAAAAGTCATCGCAAATCCCAGAGCAGAGCTTCATACCCAGTTTATTCATGCCTGAGTGAGAATCACGTGCACCAAACAGCCACTGCTAAGGCATAAAGAGGGTGTCAAAACAGAGATATTTTTAAACCTGGATTACATTTTAAAAACCAAATATTTCCTAATTATTCTCCCTAATGCTCCTCATCATTAAGAAAACCATAGATGAAACAATGTGAGCAGGCCAATATGCCTTACTGTGCTAAACCACATTTTGCTTAAAACACTGTTATTTCCCATTTCCTTCACTGTGCAGAGTTCTCATTTACCGGCTACAGCAGTCCAAACAACGCGCTCCAACAAGCAGAGCTTGGAACAGATGGTCAGATCTGCTCCCCTCCACAGAAATTCACATTCCCTAGCTGCATGCCTCAGTTTACCCTTCAATAAAACTGCCTATTACCCTACTGCAGGGAAATGCCACGAGTTTAAGATTTGAGGTTTCTGTACAATCATAAGAACAAATATGTACGACATGGTAGAGTATTACTTATTACATCCTTGCAAAACTCAAATTCCTCTGAGCAGAGTGCTTGCTTTTTGAAATTTCCATGTGCAATATTTAATTTGAAACCATTCAGGTCAGGAATACAACAGGAACATACTTCAAGGCTGTGTTACTGCCTTTACCTCAGAAGGGACATTTTCAATCCCCTTAAACATAAAAAAAAAAAAAATATCTTATTGGCATCAACACTTGGGAAAAGAAATGCATTTGTACTATTAAACCATCTTAAAAGCTTCAGAAATAGGTATTGCAGCCTTCTCTTCATCATTAAGAATTCAAAAACACTTCTGAAGAATCCAAATGAAATTTCAGTCTATCAGGAAAAGTAGAAAAAGGATTTAAGCACAGGGCACAACAGCAGCACTTTTGGAAAACCATAATGAGAAAGAACTGTTGAGCCTAACGTTGAATTTGTTCTTTTCTTGCTCTAAGGTTTCTTTTACACTGCAAAAACCATAGAGAAGGACTGGTGTACGTAAACAGGGCCAGTCCTGCAGATTGCTTCTTTCCTGAAATACTGAATTGCTGGAAGAACATTGCTTTCTAAAGCACCAACCACCCTTTGAAGCCTGTTATGCCCAGACCCCAAATATCACAAAGGTGACATGCATCATGACTTGAGATGAAGTTCTCTTTCTTACTTATGATGGGGAAGGGCGTATGAATAACTGATTTTGAACGGGATTATTATCCAGTGTGATGACTGCAGAACTACACAGACCAGTCATGTAAGACTTAACTGTTGGCTGCAATTTTTTTGCTTATTAACATAATAAACTTAAAATAGAAAATTAATACTGTAAAATTGTATCTACAGCTTTTGGGAAAAAGCAACACAATGCATTCCTTTCAAGTACAAACTAATGCAGCTGCCAGGAAACAGTGTAAAAACAAGAAAGATTCAGGAATGGAAGCTTATATCTTGCTTCCTACTCTGATTTCCCAGATTTCCTTCCCTTGGTACTCTCTCAGCCACAGGACATAAGAAGAACAATTTGGAGGAAAAACAAAAATAAATCTCTGACCAAAAAAAGCGAGAAAGAGTCTGGGTTTTGGAAGAAATTAGAGATAGCGAAGATATGACTAGGACTGTAAACGTAGTATCACTATTTTAAATCTACAAGGGATTTCTACAGTCCCAGACAACAGCAGGAAAGAAGGATAAGGAAAGAAAACACAGTAAGCAGATGCCACTTTCCACATGGTTAAAAAAAAGAAATCCCTCCTAAGAACACAGGAAAGATGGTAAAAAAGTAGGTAACTCCTCATTTAGCCAGTTTTCTTTGTCCTTTTAGAAAAAGTATAATAAAACACAAGACAAATAAGTGCTTCTAAAATACCACAGTACAAGTTAGACGCCTGTATATTTCAGGTTTCACTTTCCAGAATTTTCAAGTCTCTCTGTTCCATCATTATTTGTCAAGTAACTGCAATTTTACTGCTTCCCTTATACTCTCTATTGATTAAGGAATGCTTTACTTCTTGCCCATACACAAACCACACACCCTGCAAGCAATGTGAAGTTGCTCTCCTCCTTGTTCAGTAAGAGTTTCAGCAGCTCTCAGCTGGTTAGGCTGGGATATGATAAATATTTATGCAGAATTCACAGACCTTTACCCCAATAAGGAGCCAGGCATGGGAAAAGAACAGCTTCCCAGAGCTCCATACAGCGGAAGCAAAGTGGTCCCCAAGGAACAGAGTCCACACCCCTGTGAAAAAAATCCATGGAGCAGCAAGAAGAGCTCCACATCTGATCACTATCACTGCCGGTTGAGTTTCTACAACAAAACCTAAGGCCTCAACACACTCGGCGCTAAGCATCCTGTTTGCAGCTTAGCTGAAGAGGCTGAACCTCGCTCACGATTTTCGGGAAGTCCAAAGGGGCACAGATGAAGAAATCTATACTTGAAAAGGTATTTAATTCTGCTATTATCAGGATATGGGAAAGATGGATACGTGCAATTTTAATCAATGAATCCCTAACATTTTAACACATCAATATACAAAAAGCTTACCAGTGCACCTCCTTAGCCCCTAACATCATAAATGGTAGGCAGAAGGGCTGTCCAGTCCCCCATCAGAGTATCTAAATACTTTAGAGAGCCATATGTTGCGAGCGCTGACCCCCATTCCCTCCCTTTCATTTGATGGGCTCAGGATGTTAATTTCTCCTATCTTACATAAAGTAACAAAATCCACCCTGTGCATCTTAAATAAACAGGAACTAGCAAAAGGCTACTATGCTTTTTTTTTTGAGAGCGTGTAAATATAAAAGTACAGACAAGAAGATATGCAAGAAATCTGACATTTCAGCAAGATACTGCAAGAACACAGAGTCCACATCATGACCTGCATCTTTTAGACAAATCTTAGAAACATCTGAGTGTTTTCAAGTACAAAAACACTGGCCTACTATTTAGAATGTAGATACCTACTGAAAAGTGACAAAGATGTTAGAGGCATTGAACTTCACTTCAGTAAAGTACAGCAAGGGGGTTTGGTTTTGGGTTGGGTTTTTTTTTTTTTTTTTAACAAAAGAAAAAGGTCAGAACTCTCATACTTCTTCATGTGTAGAATGGCACTTCATGCCACCAGAACTATAAACTGTATATTTATTTTTTTTTTCCCCTCTATGCCTATGCTGCCTTATTTTCAAGCCATGTATTTTATTTTTGCTTTAGACACATCTTGGTCTTTGACCTTCTGTCCTTACAGAACTGATGCTGATCCTTCAGCACAGTTTCTGACAGCAGTAGCACACAAGCGTTGCCCGACCTGCAGCTGTTATCCACGTGCTTCTTCCATCGCCGACAGACGATTCCTTTCTGCCACACGCAGAACTGCACAGCCTTGACATAACACACGTGCAATGGGAAGTTCACCCTCTCTGCCTTCACAGCGTGGATTGTGTTCTTTCATAGCCATTTACTGGCCTGAAATACCAACAGCTCACAGGCAGCGTACGACTAAGAGATCTTCTGTTTGGCTACTCTGGGCATGCTTTATGGAAAACAGAAGACAACTTGATGAACAAACGAGTTAATATTTCATTTGAGTATCCAAAGTATGCTGCATTACATAACAGGCAGTGGAAGTTAAAGCTACAGAACCTTCCTCTCAGGAATTTCTGCAAGTCAGAGTAGGCAATTTAAGGAGAGCTTATGTCAGATAAAGTAATAATTTTACAAAGCCACTGCTTCACATATACAAACCTTTCATTATTTCACCTCCCTAGAAACAGGCCTTAAATTACTGGAACTTAGTTTGAAAAATAGGAAACTGAGGTACGGAAACAGGAAATTATATTTGCAGTAAAAGTAGATCAACAATTGCTCAAGTAGAAATACTAACCAAATTATTTGACCAGTACTCAGCCATTCTACCTTAAATCAGTACCGTAATTCCTTCTTTAAAAGTCTGCGTGGCACGCTGTGAGGTACAGAAAAAAAGTCACAGAGACTTGGCATATACAACATATTTGGGAAGGAAAGTTAAGCTGAGTGCTCGCAATGTACATCCAACTAAGCCACAAGACCTGCAAGCTTTTGGGTTTCGGAGCATTTTGCTACATGAGAGATAACTGAATGCTTTTAGGATCCTAGATACCAGACAATAAACCCCTAAGAAATACCCCCAACTTTTTAAGTACATTAGTGGACACAGCTTCAACAGTCACTAGGTGAAACTCAAGGGACAGCATCTGTAGAATGCCTGGCAAAATTCAAATTAAAAACTGGCACAGAAGAAAAAAAAAAAAAAAAAAGAAAAAAGAGGAGATCAAATCAAATGTAGGACAAGCCCCAGAGAATTACTACCTACAAAGGAAAAAGCAAGGATGATTTAGACATGAGAGAAACTGATAAACTGTGCAGGGTAGGAAAGTACACAAGCGGGGGTAGAGGATAAGAAAATATAACAGCTCTGTACTGCTGGAGATACAACCCAATTTATTATGCACCTCACTCTATGATATTCACCATACAAATCCTCCAGCTCTGCTCTGAACAAAACCCACCTTCCAGGCTCCAGCCAGCTGACCAGAAGGCACATATCAGCAAAAGTTAGGATTAGGCTGGCAACCTACTTTAAAGAGTCAATCATTACAAGACTGAATCACATCTGTCTGTTTTTAATGCATGGCTGCATTAACCTTAAGCAAAACACAGCGCTTAAAAAAAAATCATCTTCAAAAAGAAAACACTGACCTTATTAAAACTTTAAGCATAATTGTTAATTGCAAGGATTTACTAATAATAGATATTATTGAAGTAAAGAATCTGCTAACCAAAGAAAAAATTACAGAAGGACCCACCATTTTCTACTGTGACACACAACATGCTACTAGACAATCTTCTACAAACAGTATTTAAAATAAGAAAGTTCTGGTACAGATATGGAAACTGATTAAAAGACAGCTGTAAAGTCTGCTGAATCTGTGACGCAATCACAAAAAAGTACCTATCTGTAAAAGCAAAAAGTGAAAGAGAACCCTGATTCTTTAAGGCTCTCATTGTCTGGGCTGACTTCTGGCATAGGAAAAGGGGATATATGGAACTTCATTTAAAAGGTCATACTGTTTCCTTCCTTGATCTTTTACCATGAACAATTTTAGAAGGCATTAAACATTTCAGAACAGCCTACCTAAACAAATTTTTGCTTATCCTGTCATTGAATTAAGTTCAACCGATTCCAGTAAGCCTGCTATGGGAAAAAAAAAAAAAAGCCCCCAAAACAGCTCCAAAAGATGACATTCATGCCGGTCACTAAATTCAAACTTGAATCAATGCCAAAACAGCATACTAAACTAAAGCGAGACACAAGTAATTGTCATATAGTTGACAATTTGAAAAGAAAGAAAAATTACAACAGGGATACTCTGTTTTCTAAGACAAAATCTACTCCATTCATAGCAAAGTGTTGAACATAGTTGCTAAAATCATGTCATAATTCAAAGAGATAAAAACACAAGACCAATAACATGGGTTTAGTACTCAATACCTTGTTATGGTACGCTCTAGAGCTGGAAATTTTCAGCAATAAATACTTTCAGGCCTAAAAAACCTCTTAACAACTGCTCACTATGTATCAAGAACGGGGTAGGGGGGACAGACAGGGTGGGGACAAGGAGTTCAACTTATTCTTTCCCAAGTATTTAGTAGGTCATTCTCATCTCACCATAAAATTCATACCCCCACAACTTTGCAGTACAACACATATAAAAAAATTAAAGGACATGAACTGCATCAAAATGTTGACCCCATAAGCAAGTCAGCACTGGCTTTATCATTACTGTGTTCCGCATCTGTAGCCTTACACTCCCAAATTCTAAAAGCAGGGGAAAAAAAAAACCAAAACCACCACCACCACAACAAAACGCAAGGTAGCAATACCTGTATTCATAGCCCCAGCCTCTGAAAATGCAGAAATCCATTTCTGTAATGCAGTAGAACACACTTTCATTGTCCCATCGCTTCAATGTGACAAGGAACATAAAACCACATATAGAGTTCGTAGTGTTTCCAGACACTGTCTATGAGCCAAATACCAGTTTGAGTTATCTCCCCTAGAATTAATTTTATTTTGGAGTCTGTCCTATTGACAATTTCTCCTTTGCCCTCAAGCCAATACACAATCAACAGTCTTTTCCAGGGCTCTCCATCTCCCCCTTCACAGCAATCATCATGCCTAAAGCACACCACCAAAGCCATGCAAGGGGTCAGGAGATGGGCAGGGAGAAAAAGAAGATTTTTAGATCTTGCCAGAAAGCTTTACCACGGTACTGCAACAGCGCATCCGCCCCTTACTTTGAAATTCCAAAGCAAGAGCATTCACATAGCTACTTATACCAGTATAATTACAACGGTACACTTCCTCCAAGAGGCAGGCCAGCGCTTTAGTGGGGCCTGGTCGCTGATTCATCTGAATTGTTTTAATATTTGCTCACAAGCTGAGTACGGCTGCAGCCTCGCGAGACACTTCCCACTTTAGCCTCTGGAGGGGCAACAGTGCTAAACCCAGGCAAATCTTAACACAGTAATTGCAGCTGCTTTCAGATAACATTTCATCATCAGTATACAAAATTAAGTATCATTTCGATTTAAGCAAAGCACGCATGCAGCTTACCTACAGAAACATTAATATACTTGTTGTTCTTATCAGCTAGATCTGAGTCACCCATGCTTGCAAGAAACCACAACTCCCTGAATGTTGTATCAAAGCATGCTCCAAATGCCAACATACAGACCTCCCTCTCCAATTTCCGCTGTACTGTATTAACTGAACATATTCACTACCCATCAGCAGTTGTCCACAGTCAAACATCCTCACAGGATTAAACAAAATGTTGTGTTATCACCATAACCAACAGCTGAGTTTAAGTAACTGAGATGATTCACGTTACCACAGATGCAAAAAACTTGCAAACATAAAAATTAAGCACTTGTCACCAGCAAAACATGAGTACTCGATGCATTAAATCAGTAAGGGAAACGAAGTTTTCTTTAAATTTGTGAACGGCCAGCAATAAGGCAATTTCTCCCAGGGTATTTTCTGCCCGGGGTTCTGAAATGGAATAAATGTAACCAGACCTGCTGCAGCACGGAAACCACCAGGATGCCAACAGAAGTGCTTTAATCTAAAGCAAACATCAACACGTGATGGAAAAGAGAGAGAAGGGGGAGAGTAGAGGCGGCTCACAATCTTACAAGACAAAATTCATTTGCTACTGGGCATTTCTTCCTGCACATTATCATGCAACCGAATTGGGTTGACTGCCATGGAGAAAGAGATCCTGGGGCCACGGTGACAGCCAAAGTATTTGTCACTGACAAAGGGCTGTCCCACAGATCTGTTATCCCTGTGCCAGATTCACGCAGCCTGACATCTAAATCCAGCGCGCACACAGCTGGAGAGGTAACAGAGACAAAGGGAGGATGCAGCGCTCGTGGACTCTCAGAGCATGCGACCACCTTCAGGAACGCTAGTCGCTTGGGCATGATAGAGAAAATATTTCTTAAAATCCCACAGGAAACAAGCTTTCCATTTTTGGGTCTCAGATATTTGAGTAGGCTTCTCATTGCCATACAGCTAACCATTGTATTTCAAATTTACTACCACAGCAAACTGATCCAAATACAACTTGGAGAAGATGAAGAGATTTCACATGGGGATTTAAATAAACAAGGTCCCTGTAGAGAACAGTCCTCGTTTGAAGTGTCAAGTCCCTTTGTGCCTGCCCTCACAACCAATTACAATTTTTTTTTTTTTAAACAAACAAAAAAACCCCCAAACCCGCCTCATTATTTGTATGTTGTTATTTTTTCCGCTTTACCTAGCTGTTGAAATGCTCTTTTGGGGCCAACTGCAGTTTTGATCTAAAAGACCTTTCAATTAAAAAGAAAAAAAAAAAAAAAACACCAACCAAACAAATAACCAAATCCCTACATGCACTCTAAATGAACATTTATTTGGGGGAAATATATTCCCACTTCCCAATAAATGCAGAGGAACCAACTTACTTTGGTGGAGTAAACTTCAGCAAGTTTCTGAAGCCATTTGCTGATCCAACAACTGATCAAAACCCATCAATATTCCAAGAAGCATATTATAGATCTGAGCCATTCTCTCTGTATATGAAGAGCAACAGATGGAGCAAGATTTTCAGCACACTCCGAGCTACTGCGATGTTCCTGTCATTGCAGTAAGTAAGCAGGCTCAGTGGAGCTGCCTCCCAGTAACCACAGAGTCACGATGATTAAAAAAAAAACAAAAGAAAAAAAAGGGAGGGAGGAAGAGGGGGAAAGGGGCAGGTTCTCTCCATCTGGCTGAATTCCAGCAAGAGCATTTAGATTTGCAGGCTGCCCAGAGCTCAAACCTGTTGCAAGGCTGTTTCCTCTCCCCCTTCCAGCTAAGCTTAATTATCTGCTTCTGCTTCACATGTGACCCAGGAGCTCTGCAGAGAGAAGGAGCCTCCTCCAGCAAGGCTCAGGCCGTGATCAGCACACAGTGACTCTTCCCCTTCGCCTGGCACGCGCCAGGCAGCATTACTGCATCTCACAACCGGGAAAGCATATTTCACACTACCAGGAAAGAAGGGTTTTTCTGGCCTAAACCAGGGACTGTGCATCTGGGCTACTCGGGCCAGAGCACAGCCCATCTATGGAGGGGGAGTCAAAAGCACGGGTGAACAGGTGCAGACACCAAAAAACATAGTTAATGTCTCACTGATGAGTGCAAAACCTGATAGTAAGTCTACTAAAAGGAAAAGGGAGAGGAGGTCAAGGTTTGCTACACAATACCTACAGCTGAAATTGCACTGGTTAATATCCAAAGTAAACAACACTCTAGCGTTTAAAGCTATCACCAACATTCCTACATCTTTCCACATTGGAAGAACAGAAATGTATGCTTGCTTTTTTTTTTTCCCCCCTAAGTATTACAGGGTTTTATTCTCACAACTTCCATAATGTGAGTGGGCTGAACATTTTAACATAACTTCACAGACCTGACATATCCGAGTGTAAAACTCGGGGCTTTCAATACTACCCAAAGGGCTGCAGCGCTTGGCAACTTTATACTTAACCAACCATTGAGCAAGTATTGCCAAACTCACACACCAAGGCACCCGCCACTGAAACAACTAGACCAGATACAGAGCGAAGTTCTTTTAGATCATGCACCCGTTTCCAAACTATTACAAGATATTTTCTTTTACTGCTGAAGGCTGTATTATAACTCCAGGTTAGAGAAGGAGTCTGTGACAAAGGTATTCATTTTACCAGTGCCCTACAGACTTCAACGCATCCTTACAACAAAGAAAATCCCACAACAATTGCAGACGGCTCTCTCTGCAGTATCCCCATACCACCTTCACCAGCCAAAATGATTGAGCTTGTTGGTTTGCTAAGATCAGATCTGCACCCACATGAACCACTTCCGCTGCTGAAACCGCAGGGACTACGCAGGGCAAACCACAACCTATCATTTTGTGTCTCTCAACAGAGAGCAAGAACAAATTGCCAGCTTGAGAGCTGCAGCTCGACATGACGAGATCTCTAAGCTAAGAACTTTTATCCTTGACACAGAAGTATTTCTGATAAACTATCATATTCCC
>NW_009259602.1:1837639-1847192 GCF_000687185.1 Egretta garzetta | reverse complement strand
CCCCCCCCAATTACACTTAGGCAGCTCACATCATACAAATTCATCCCCTTCTCTTATTACAGGTTTGGTTTTTGGTTTGGTTGGGGGGGAGGTTTGTTGTTTTGGGTTTTCTTTTTTTACAGAATTACAGTTCCCCCTGAGTATTTTTTCAAATTTGTTACGATGCTGCCTACCTAAGTCAGGTTAGATGCCTATACAGCAGTCTGCAGCAGTGGGGAAAATCACTCTTTTAAAACCAGAAATGATCTGAGAAGAATAGCTTGCTTTTGGCTGATGTCACTGCCTAATTTGGGACATCATGTAATCATAAGTTTTCAGAAGGCGGAAAAAAATATCCTATCGACACAGATCAGAAAACCGCATTATTTTCTTACTTGCAAGCACCAACTTCGAAAGCCACTTAACAAAAGAACAGGAATTATTATCATCATGGGTCAAATACCGTCACATGGGACTTGCTGTCACTCAAACCAGAGAAAATTCTAGAAGGCATTACAACAGCTGAAAGAGTTTTCTGGTCCCGACCAGTATCCACACAGCCTCCTCAAGAAATCAACAGGTACTCCCAGGCACCAAACACACATCTTCAGTCCTGCACAGAGAACTCAAGACAGCTGTAGCCCTAGCTTGTCAGGGTTTTTTGCCTTACACCAGCAGGTCTTAGTCCTTTACGGCTGACGTGTGCCTTCAGAATGCACTGGCAGACAGGAAACCTCCCTCCTATCTGGCAGTTGCCACCACCTCTGCCATTTCTCTCCCTCACACTCATTTCCTATTGACTTTCTCATGTCTTACGTTGCAGCTTTTTCCTATTTCCTTTTTCTCCTCGCTCATTATAGCTTCCCTCCTTCAATTCTCTTCTTTTCCCCTTTTTCCAACACTTTTCTGGCAGCTTTGATCTCAGTCCCTACTCATCAGAATATCCTTTTGCATCCAGGCACAAGAGAAGCATGCAATGGTGCCACTGTGCCACAGGAGTAGAGAGGAGACGACTCGTCTGATGTGCTGCCAATAAGCTACACTAACAGCCACTATCATAACAGGGTAAAAAGACTTTCAAGCAGCCATCAGACACTTTAAGTAAGCCTGCAGGTTGAAGCTTGTATGTTTATGGGAGTGGTGGACTCGGAATCCTGTACCTGTCTCAGATCAGTCTCGTGCTTTATTAAACAGATGGGTCTTTTCCTCCAGACTGGGAAATGCTTGCTCAGGTCAACTCAGGTCCCACCTAAGCTGTCCAACCCCCTTCCAGCACTACAGCTCACTCAGGACTCCATAAAAGAGTATCTAACTCTTCATAGGTTACTGCTACACCTTGGGAAATCACCCAAGCTCTTGGTAAAATGACTGCCTGTGATACCACAAACCAGGATTCACAGTCTGCAAATGAAAATTCGAGATCAGCTTCTCACGTTGTGCTGCTACTCACAGTTTCAAGGAGGAACAGCACTTGGATAAAACTTAAGATTTCCACCAATATCACTGAAGACTTCCAATATGTATATTTCAAGAGCTTCGGATCAGATGGAAACCAGTTCAAGTTTTGCCCTTGCATACGCATTTCTTGTGCCAACTGAGAGTAACCAAGAACTCCCATAACCTGGGGATTCTCCCCTAGGTTTCTAGCATCAACGCTGCAACTTCTTTATAACCACTGGAAGAGACCCTTTTGCTCAATTCACACAATTCAGTCCGTATTTTACATAGTCCTGCTGCCTGATCATAAAAGGTTTAGTTTTCCTGAACCCTTAAATGAACTGAGACCCAAATGCCTCTTCCAGGACAGCACACACTGTTAGCAAGCCAGTCCTGCAAGGGACACTGCCCATATTCAGGAGGACAGCTGACAATATCCAAGTAACAAATACGACAATGATCCAGGTAGATTACAACCAAACTATTTCAAGTACAGGAACTCACGTGCTATGCCTTAAGATCTTTTCCACCTCAGGTATTCAGCCTCAGGAAGGACACCGTTCATGTGCTTTTCCAGTGCCAGAGCGATTTAATGAAGTATCTTACCAACCAGAGCCCAGAAGTTTCAGTGTTGTCAAAACAAAGCTTAAAATAGCCACGTAGATAACATGTAAGCATTTGCCAACAAATGTAAACAGCAAGGTTTCTTATTTACCATCAGCCTTCGCTAAATGGTGAGACTACGCAAGAAAGGGTTCCTGCTCACTGGGCTTAAGAGTCAAACAGACACAATACTGAAAATACTCAAGGAAAGGATGCAGAGTAATAACAAAGCATAAGTGATGTTTAGTAGACGGTTTGTGAGTGTCACAGTCTGAACATTGTTTGTTTTGGTTTTACTATTTATACTTATGCTTACATTCTAAACATAAGGACACCGCTTTTTCCTGTCATTTTTAATATATTTATTTTTAAATGTTTTCTTTTAGAAGAAAAAAGGAGTAAACCTTGTTTCTTCCTGCCTTTTTCTAATTGTGCTGTTCCTATTTTGTATGTATCCTGCCTTGTATTTTATCCCTTGTACATTCTTAATCAAACACTGCAGGTTTTAAATCCCTTTTCATTTTACTAATTACTTTGCTACTGCTTCCCCGTCCTTATTTTGAGCCCTCTCTTCTGACATTAAGACATTATCTACATCCAGGCTCCTGACCCTTAGTTTAATCAAGCTGAGACATGAACACTTCTATTCTTTAAACCTAGTAATTATCCAGAACAGGGCCACAGAACAGAACATAGCATCACCTACCAGAAAGTATGCATTCAAGTCTATTTTCTCTTAGTGCTACTGACATCTCTTACACAAGAAAGATCTAGTTATCTCAAAGTAGATAAAATATCAGGACTAGAGTGAAAGAAGGGAGAGTTCTTAGGCGGAGGAATATTTGCAGAGCCTCAGGAATGCTACAAGAAGCATTTTTATTAGCATCTCAGATCACCCAGTCTGGAAACTCAAGGATAATACAAATGGGATTCATTAATAAGCCTCCTACTGTGAATTTTCAGAGGGAAGGAAGAGGTATTCAATGAGAAACCTGGAGGATAAAGCCTTGAAAGCAAGAGCCTAAGCTTATCTTGCAAGCAGCACAGCCAACATACTTCCCCGGTGACCCAGAAGGACCACCTAGAAGTTTAAGTGGAGAATTCAGTCTCCAGACCAAGGCAAACACTGTCTCTTTGAGACACTTTGCGTAACTGCAGGCTATAGCAATGGGCTGGCCAGGGTGCAGGTTGACGGTTGTAACCATGAGAGGCAAACTATGCTACCCAGAACACCGTGGAAAAAAATGGGAAAAAAAAACCCAGTTAATGCCAAAAATCCTGTTGATTATACTCCAAAGCTTCTTGGGAAAGCAAGAACAGGATTCACACAAAATGCTTAAGGCACAAACTCAGTAGGAGACCCCACTTCTTGAACAATCAAAAGATCTTGGAATATAGTCATGAAATATGTAAAATAACTGGTACAGGTGTCTGCACTGCTTTCCCCAGGCAAATACATGAATGCTCTACCTTCAGACAGACTGCCAAATAATCACCACTTTTACAGTATGATACAGAATAGTTCTGAGAGGAACCAGAAGACTACTTGGCTTTCCAGTGCTGCCACCCTTAAGCTGCACCCTCAAACTCTTCTCCTACACGGGTCATGCTCATCAATACAGCAGTCAGTTTTACAAAGATTGGTCTGAGAAGATCACGAATGAACGCCCACGAAGCTCACCAGTGACCTCAGCAACTTCCGCCCCATGGGTAAGATGCACATTTCTTGTCAGTCACCTCTAAATAGGGCAGCAGCAGGCATTAACAAACCAGAACAGTGCTCTTAAAGCACTCCAATGTGCCAACAATTTTCCAAAGGAAAAAAAAAAAAAAAAGGAGGGGTGCAATGCAGAGAAGGACAGCCCATACATGACAGTCATTAGTTGTGTCAACATGCAACCAGCACTCAAACACCACCGTGATGAGTCAGTCTAAGAGTTCTTTGTAGAACAGACTGTATCAGGCTGGGAAAGTCAAAAAGTTGCCTCCATCTTGCAGCAGGGTTTATATGTTTCACATTTACCCAGGCCCCTATGGATATCACCATGACAGGAATGGTATCTGAAGAGCTCAGATTATCACCTGACCGTTCCTCCAGACTTTTCATGCAATCCCTCATACCTTCTAGGTTTTCCATAATTAGCACTGGCAAGTATTTTTTTGCTGCTAAACGCATCGCGCCCCGATTCCTGTGAAACCGGACAAGATTTTTAACAGTCTAAAATTGACATAGCCTACATCCCAGTACCGCTCCTAATCTATCAATCTGAAACACTAATAAATGCCATAATAGGAGTTATGTGCACAGGGAGAATTATACAATTGGGCTAACAGATGAAATATCATTCCTGCCTCCACCCAAATAATCATGACGCCCACAGCTCTACTCAAAACTAGAAAATCAAGCTCACCTCAACTCCTGTCTCCAGTAAAAACCCTAATAAACTATGCAGCATGAACTGGTAGCATTTGCTTCCTAGCCAATAGTAAACATCACAGACAGTACTCTCTTCTGACAGCTTCAATAAAAGCAAAATAAAAAATGAATTTATGCACAGACTACGTCAACTACTAATTTGCAAACATAGTGAAGGCACGACGGAAAGCACAAGACAGCTTGCCTCAAATGACTACTACACTTTTCAGTCCTTAGAAACAGATCTTGTGCTGCAGCTTTCCATAAATAATTAGATCTTACAAACACTACTAATTAAATAAATGCATGATAATAACAGCTAGCTACTCAGTAACACTAAGGCGTGACTTTCTATGAAGTTCTTACCCTTACCCTGCTGGAAAAAATAAAAACCCTTTTTCCCCACCATGCAGTTGAAGAAGTCCCAGGTACTACAGGGACTTACAAACAGCCAAAGACAGGGAAAGTGCATCTAAGCAGATAAGAAACAATTAGGGTCTATTTTAGTACCAAGTCAGGAGCAAATCGGCAATTAAAACCTCTCAAGGGTAATTATGTGTAAATTCTACCTCTCCTATTTTCCAATCATAGCAACAGAAACTACAGCACTGTTATAAATAAAACTCATTTGCAAGCGACTGCATAGGAAGAGTCACCAGTTCCTCAACAAGGTGCTGCAAAAGCAGCAAGAGCCTCCGTTCTTTTATCGTGCTTTAATAAACAGAAAGAAACATAAAGCATGTTCTGTAGCCATGCAATTGCTCAACTCTGCAGCATGTTTGGAATGGTTACAGGAAGAAAAATACAGTTAACTAGGAGACAAAAAAAAAAAAGAAAAAAAATTAATCGCATACAAATGTTTCTTTAGTGTCATAACAGGATACAGCAGAGTTCTGATCATCCTTTAGTGGCCAGCCAGAGCCTGCAAATGGCCGAATTTCATCTCTGCCCCAGTATGTCCTTGCAAAGAATAAAACCCTTATCTCGCTCAGCCATGTGTCGCCTGCCACAAACGGCAGAACAGAGCAACGCCCAAAGCCAGCCAGCCGGCCCGACTGCGTCTGGGCCAGAACAGCTCTGAAGCGAGCGAATGCAGGCACGCTCACATGCCTCTCACAGAAGGAAAAGGAAAGGACCTCCTCTAGCCTACCCTGCCCAGAGCGAGGTCCCAAAGTCAGCCTTACAAGGTTCCTGCAGTCCAATCTCTCCCTTCCAAAATCCTCACACTGACAGCCCAAAACAGCATCCAGCAACAAAAATCCCATGTGGCACTAGGAACTAGACAAGAATTTGCGGAACAAAAAAATAGAAATTTTCAGGCTAAAAGGTACGGCAAATCTCACCTAAACCCAGAGCCAGACATAAGTAAGCAAGCATTCTGTCATTCACCTGACCAATTTTAGATTCCTACCTTAGGATAAGGAATGGTCCCCTAGATGTGCTTATTTTCTTCCACTAACTGTAAAGGCAATCTAGACGAACAGCTCAGATAGAGACGTCTACCTCAAAGACTTATTAAGTTAAGCAAGATAAATACCACCTTAGGAGGCCTCTAAACAAATACAGCATAGCTAAGAGAGGATTAAATTAAGAGGGTGTAAATGTTTACAAACATAAAGTGGCAGAGCAATAAGGCTGAAGATGAATTGTTTGATATGGTCCACTGGGCAACAGGATTATGAAAAGAAGCAGCTGACAAAGTACAAGAACATCCTGAAAGAAAGAAGGGGAAGTAAATGTCAGTGTTTACAGTTCTGAGACTCATACCATCAGAAGCCATGCAGGGCATCATGGCTATCCTGGACCACGTTTGCTTATGTATTTCTAAATCTCTCGTACCGTGCTACAAGATAATTTTTCTGCTAGCAGCCTTTATGCGTTTCTCCAAACACTGAGTAGCTGCCCGGGAACGGCACATGTCAGATGCTTCTTCAGTAATTTTGCTGAACAGTCAATACACTCTCAGAAGTCTCAATACCAGTTACGTCTTTTTGTTCAATACCTGGTATTCCCCCAGGCACTCATTGCCCTCCAATCTTAAGACACTGGAGGAAAAAGACGCAAGAAAACCACGTTGCTTCATGAGCCAGCTGGATAGCAGAATCCAATTCAGGGATGAAGCATAACCATTATCAAAATGAGCTGGGTTAAGGTTTGGTCCACAGAGAAAATTATCCCGGACATGCAAGATGCAAACTGGCGTGACTGTATTTTAGCATAATCTCAGACACTTAAATCCATTGAGCTTTCTTGGGAAAAAGAAGAAAACACTATGAGGGGGAAAAAAAAAAGGAAGGGACTTAATGAAAAAATCATTTATCATACTGGCTACAAAAGAGCACTAGAAATGGCCATTCATACATTCCTTCTAATTTACACATACTTTAATGCCGTACATGACATCATCATCAAGAACATGAAAGACATAAAACATGTAAAGGATGGGACAAGTGCAACCTGGACAGGGGAAATGTCAAACAGCTCTCAAAACACACGGTACGATTGCCATCATAAACTGAAGGGATACAAAAGTAAATATTTGCTGTCTGTAACAGGGATTTAAGCAGCTATACATATATTAAATGCAAATATGTACAGCTAATGTGGAGAAAAACACAGGCCCATGCTACCTTATTATATTCATAATACCATTTGGTACAGATGCAAGCTGGGTTTTCCTGTTTTAAGGCAGTTCCCAACTTGATCCCACCAAGGAAGGTCACTGATAAATACGGAGAGAATTTGACATGTCATATGATTTATACCATGTAGATCTAATGACACTAGAAGCATTGAGTTTATTTATATTGCACCTGCTTTACGTTCCAAGCTTAAGAGAAGGATTTAAAGAGGCAACAGAGAGGCTTCTTGGGCCTAATGGGAAAGCAAGCTTTTCACCAACCCACTGCTGGGTCAGCAGTGACTGAAAAACAGCCCCCTCCAGACCCTGCACAATGCTGTAGATGGAGTGGAGCAGCCTTGCTCCAGACACTAGTAAGCAGACCTCCACATGATACGTGATTTAACGTTTGGACTTGATGATCTTGAAGGTCTTTTCCAACCTAAATGATTCTATGATTCTATTCTATGATGAAAACACGCACCCCACCTGGTGCTCCGCTGAAACCTTCAGCCAGGGAATAAGTGGGCCACAACGACTGAATTCCCTTCGCGCCCCCAGAGCTGGGGTTCCTTCAGGCCAGAGGTGAAGAGCAGTAGCAAGTTCTGCTGCTCCACATTCCCCAACCATCACACAACCCCGCTGCCAGAAAGCTCTGACTTGCCAGGGTTGCAGAGGCAGCCCTTTACCTGATATAAAGAACCAGAACCTTAAGGGAACACCAAACAGAAACATCCTCTTGACATGACTAAAAGCAAAAGGAAATGAGACATTTTTGTCTCCGCTCCTTTTTCAATTTGGCTGTTCCAATTCAATAATGGAAAGTATTTTGTTTTACTAACAAGCAAATTAAATTCCCCATCCTCGTGTTTTTCCTTCCCATGCGTCACTCAACTGCTGCTTGGTATGAAAATCCTGTTGCTCCTTTTGGTATCTTGCAACCTGCTGCAAGACATACACTCTTTTAAATACATGACAAAATTGTCACAAAGCAACTGAAACGCCACCTCCTTTTTACTGTCACTGTCTTGTCTGGTACAGAAGAAAAATGTCCTGCAACTCAAGACATGCACTGCACTCTCAAGCACATGCACTGCAAAAAAGAAAGTTTAAGAGTTTTCTTTTGTCACCTATTCTGCTAGTACAAACATACTACGCCATTAATTGCAAAGACTTGGTATTCTATGAACAGGACAGTCATAAACACAGACTATACACGGCACTGAGCTGTACCAGAGCCCCTTCACGGGGCTCAGGCACTGTTAAGACCTGTGGAGTCACAAAAAGGCCCAAGTGCGAGAACTACACTCGCTCTCTTTCCTGCCCATACCTGGAGTCTAAGAGGGGATCTCAGGCACCCAAAAGCATCACCCCTCTGTCCCAGCCCTGGTTTCTCTCCTGTGACAGAAGTGCTTGTACTGGTCATGAGAAGTCTAAGCAGCGAGGCCTCTGTCACACACAATCACATGTCAACCACCAAACACACACAATAAAGGAGAATATAATAAAAACCACAGTAAACCCAAAAGTTTTTTCAGTTTACAAGTGTCAAACCGGTATCTTTTCCTCTTGTCAAAAAAACCTGAAGACTCATTCAATACTTCTGTCTCAAAAGCACGCAAGAGGTTTCCTACTTGATTTTTTTCCCTCACAACGGAACAGATTTTTTCCCTGCCTCTGAAGCATCCCAGTACAAGTGAGGGAATCCCAGACTGCTAATGAAATGCACATGGCAGCACCTGCAGAGAAGCCCAGAGGCCTGAGCAGGTATCTGAAGCAAGGAACAGATTACTGCTAAGGTAGCACAGACACCACCTGCTCATCACCTCCCCTTCCTGCCCTCACCTGAAGTGACCTCTCTTTGGAAGGCCACAACGTTTGACCAAACCAGAAGCAAGTGCATCCTCTACGCGGTTTTTGAGTTCAGACTCAAACTGTATCCTAAACTCTTGTCACTTTTCCTGCTTTAACTTCTCACAGAAACAGTTCCTTTCGGTGTTCCTCCCAGCACCAGCCCATGCTGGAAGCTGCATTACAATCCCTAGTTCTTACAAAGTCAGCCTGGCAGGTTTGAAAGCAGATGGACTTGAAATACTCCAGTTTCAAAGTTAACGAAGTTGCTTTGACAGTCAGCCACCCCAGGTACGTACAGATTCCCAGAAACTCAGATTTAATCCTGCTTTTCTGATCCCGTCTGTCACGCTGTCACTGAAGTTGGAACGCAAAATGACAAGCTCTGGGAAGAGCCCAGACTTCATTAAAGGGAAAAAAAAAAAAAAAAAAAAAAAATGGGAGAAATCCCATTTTATACTGACCTGTCCGTGATTGTGGACTGTGTGCCACTCATTGGAGCCTTTGGCAAGAAGTCGTATTATCCAATTTACATTTTATTATTATTGCAGGAATATTAATGAGGCTTTGCCCCCTTCATGCACTGAGGTTCAGGATCCAGCCTTGCTCCAGGAGAGGCATGCACAGAGGACAAATTCAGTTCAAGG
>NW_009259602.1:1835336-1836489 GCF_000687185.1 Egretta garzetta | reverse complement strand
TCTTCCCGGCGGTTCCTCCTCCCGCTGCAGCACCGCCGAGGAGCCTTCCCCCCCCCCACCGGAGCTCCGGCCTCCTCCCGGCCCGCTCCCCGGTTTTGGCTCGCCACAAGCTCTGAGGGGCAGGGAGCCTCCGTGCCTCCATCCGCACGCTGTGCGGCGTGGAAAATACGGCACCGAAGAAACTTCGAGCAGAAAGAAAGCAAACGGCAAATTACAATAGCAAGGTGCCAGGAGCTCTGGAGCCTGCAATAGTCACCGGCTGCGCTGTTTGCTCCCAGACCTTCCATAGCTCCCTATCGAATCCCGCCTTCCCTGCGTTTCCACGACGTGGTTCATTAGGAATTTTTCTCACAGGTGAAGGTCATCAAAAATCCAAGATCAGAATGAGAACTGATCCCTCCCTGCGCATACCTCGGCCTTCCAGAGACACTGCTGCCAAGGGGCCTGTTCCTGGCCCCCTTAATGCAAAAAACCTCCCTCCCGTGTGAAAAGCTGCGCAACAGACTGTATGTTGCCATGCCTATTACATACAGAATATTTGGACATTCAAATTCCAACACGTGTGGATTTCCCTCGCCTCGGCCTCGGCTCTCGACAGAGACACATCCTTGCTGGTACATCGCTGCCACTCCCTGCCGTTTGCACCGCATACAGCTGTGGGGAGAAGCGCCTGTCTCGACTCCGCCTGTGTTTAAATGGCAGAGCCCGTTTCTGACAACACGTGAACAGCACGAAGCAAATTGTAACAGATCAGAAGCAGAGTTCTAGGTACATTACCTAATCCTAAAATCTCGTTGCCAACACAAGCGGATAAATAAGATTCCAGCCAGGCGCTCTTGTTCGCAAACACCTAGGAGTAACATCTACTTACTAGAAGTTCAGGAACCTTCCATGCTGCTGCACCTCGTGTTGCCAGGAATTAAAGCTCATGAGCACGGCAGAAGCGCAATGGAAAGCAGGACGGCTCCGCTGCCAGGGAGGGTGGGCACTAATACCTGGCCTCCCAGCGCAGAGAAACTTAGGGAACATCAGTCTTTCCTAGCAAATGCCAACAGACCCAAGCAATCTTAGTAGCTAATCCCAGTCATACAGGACACCATCTTTCTTCCCTCTAATTGACCTTACCTTGATACACTTCTCCAACGCCAGGATG
>NW_009259602.1:1832544-1835323 GCF_000687185.1 Egretta garzetta | reverse complement strand
GAAACAGGCTTCTGGAAACTCAGGACCAGATGCATCTTTAAGCACACAGGACCATACCTTGTTGGAAGCTAAGTCAGGACCCCGCCGCTCTACAGCATACAGATTTTTCCTCCTTGGAGCAAAGTGAGCACAAATCAGGAAGCCAGGAGACTTTTGATAGTCTGAAGAATTTGTTGTTTTGAGGAAGTTCAGTGCAAAGAGGGGAAGTATGGGGTGAAATCATTTTCTACATGATACTTGACATATATACTCGGAACATTTATACTTCCTCTTTTGGTTTCCTTTTGAGGAAGATAGAAGCTTGGGAAAAAAAAGGGGGGAGGGAGGGCAGTGCAAGACACGCAGCCACGACAGCCTCTCATTCTGCAGCTGCATGCAAGACATTGCCAGTGGTAATGGAGTGACTGAATACCTCTGTCTGTCTGTATTTATTATATATCTCTTTATTGCATCTTCTCTGCAATAAATCCCTCCCTGCTTTTAACTTAGGGAACATTAAGTAGCATGCCTTGAGAGAAGGCAGCTCCTGGGAGACCTTCTGTTTCATGGCAGGCCTAGTATTTGCATATTAGGCCTCGATGCTTTTTTATTGCTTTAATTATATTTTATTGTGCACGACAACATAATGACAATAACAATTAGCTGGAGGAAATCCTAAAAACCAAAATATAGGAACAAGGAGGAAACTTATTCCCTGCTGCAGTACACTGACATAAAATTCAGTGTTGTGACAGTGATTAACATTTGCCAAAAACTCGCTCAGTATTGATGAAAGAAGCATCGCACAGAACTACGCCGATGAGAAACAGGAGGGATAAAACCCTTACGCCACATGGTTCGGTAGAATAACCCCTGTTCGGAATGGGCTGCATTCACATTTCGATCTTTAATGCAACAATTAAAAAGCACTAAGAAAACAAATCAAAAGCAGACTCTGAAACCGTAACTGCCTCTCTTCCCTGCAAATGATTTTTTTGGTGTGAGCCGATTGCGTACTTATGTTAATATAGATGCTTATTTATGATACGTCTGCTGCCTGGGCAGTTTTAGTGTGAAACCCAGGGTCAGGGGTGGGGAAATCAATAAGCAATTACACTGTGCGGTACCAATTAAAATAGATTTTATTTTTTTTTTTGGTAGCTGTAAGTCCTCACTTAGGCTGAATGCAGAGAGTGTACCATTACAGACATAGATGCTAGATGTAGAAACTGTGTATTAACCTCATCAGTCCATGTCTCCAGGGCAAAGCACCCATGTCCCCAACACCTTATTTTTATGGTCCAGAGCAGAGCTAAGCGGCTCAAGTAAGGAGGACCCTGAAGTGAAGATGGTTGAGTCCAATGAAGCCCAACTTCTTGTTTTGCGTCAAAGGATGGCACAAAAAGAACAGAGCCTCGGAGGTGCCTGATACGGGGCTCAGGCTTGCAGAGAAAGGTCTCGCTGAGGTGCTGTTTGCAGAGCCCCGGGGTTCCACCCTCGCACCCGAAGCTCACCGAGGAGCTGTTGCCATCTGCTGGCAAATCCGTGAATCTCGCGGGCAGGACCTGCTCACACGCTCGGCCCCTTTTGGAAACAAGCATTTCAGAGCGGTGTCAGATTTGCGGAGCTCTGGGGCGCTCTGCTTGCTGCGCTCCGGCCACCTAAGGGTGCGCTCTGGCCAGGGCTTGCACCGCTCTGGGCTCAGCTAACCACAGGTAGGGAATCCGTGACAACTGGCGCTTTTGTTACTCCCCAATGCCAGATTCGTCACGCTGCCTTGCCTCTGATAGCTGGTATGCTTCAGATTTTAAGTATGAACAAGCAGTGAATGTAATCATTTTTCTTTCAGGAAAATCTCCCTTCACAACATTTCGGATAGGATAATCAACCATTAGAGCAGCTTACCTGTGAGCGCAGCGGATCTCCTGCAGGCCTCAAGTAAAGGAGAGGGAACTTTGTACAAACTGCGTGCTCCAAGTCAGACACGATGGGCTATTAGCTGAGTTTTGCTGCTCTGTCATAAAAATTAAATGGGCAAAGAGTCTTCTAACTTTTGCTACTTACAAGTAACCAATTTAAAACCAGGGACAGAACGTACCAGTATTTTGTACCATTATTTAAACTTACCAGAACTTGCTATGCCAGCTGCTGTTCTGGCAAAAACAAGTCAGCTGCTTTTGGAAAGCAACAGCCAACCTTTAAGCCTTGCACAGCTGGAGAGGAAAGGCACAGGGGAAATGCTTCCCAAGGCTAACAGAGAAGACAGCTCATTTCCCAAATATGCATACGAACTTGTGACTCCTGAAGAACCGATAGGGCCTTGACCTTGCGTCAGGACTGGGGTAAGCCTGGCTCTGCTCTCAAGTTTAGCCTAATTTAAACCTTCCTGCCTTACTGATTTTTTGTAGTGCCCTGCAATTCAACCCAAACTCACCTGAGCGCTAACGGCTGCTGCTTAGTTCAGCATCCTTCGATCCCAGGGAACTGCTCTGGCATGAGATTCTTCTGAGCCAGCTGAGAATGTGTGGGGGATTTCATTATCTGCTGAGATTCTACTTTTGAGCGAGCTGAAGATAGAAATGATACAGACATCAAATCCAGACACATGTCTATCTCGTTGCCCATCCACTGGATTTTCCGGTCAGGTGCTGGGCTGATCCTAACCCGCTTCACTGCGACGTGGGGCCTGTGTGAACCTCATGAGGTTCAACAAGGCCAAGTGCAAGGTCCTGCACCTGGGTCAGGGTAACCCTCGGTATCAGTACAGGCTGGGGGAAGAAAGGATCGAGAGCAGCCCTGC
>NW_009259602.1:1831983-1832195 GCF_000687185.1 Egretta garzetta | reverse complement strand
TAGGAAAGATGGGGAAAATCTTTTTAGTAGGGCCAGCTGTGACAGGACAAGGGGTAATGGTTTTAAACTAAACCAGGGTAGGTTTAGAATAGATATAAGGAAGAAGTTCTTTACAATGAGGGTGGTGAAACACTGGAACAGGTTGCCCAGAGAGGTGGTGGAGGCCCCATCCCTGGAAACATTCAAGGCCAGGTTGGACGGGGCTCTGAGCA
>NW_009259602.1:1829103-1831194 GCF_000687185.1 Egretta garzetta | reverse complement strand
GTGGCCAGCAGGTCGAGGGAGGTGATTCTGCCCCTCTACTCTGCTCTGGTGAGGCCTCACCTGGAGTACTGCGTCCAGCTCTGGAGCCCTCAGCACAAGAAGGACACGGAAGTGTTGGAGTGGGTCCAGAGGAGGGCCACAAAAATGATCCGGGGGCTGGAGCACCTCTCCTATGAGGACAGGCTGAGGGAGTTGGGCTTGTTCAGCCTGGAGAAGAGAAGGCTGCGGGGAGACCTGATTGCGGCCTTTCAGTACCTAAAGGGGGCCTATAGGAAAGATGGGGAAAATCTTTTTAGTAGGGCCAGCAGTGACAAGACAAGGGGTAATGGTTTTAAACTAAACCAGGGTAGGTTTAGACTAGATATAAGGAAGAAGTTCTTTACAATGAGGGTGGTGAAACACTGGAACAGGTTGCCCAGAGAGGTGGTGGAGGCCCCATCCCTGGAAACATTCAAGGCCAGGTTGGACGGGGCTCTGAGCAGCCTGATCTAGTTAGCAGTGTCCCTGCTCCTGCGGCGGGGTTGGACTAGATGACCTCTAGGGGATGCAACCCGCTTCAGAAACTGATACTGATCCAATGGCCACTAACGGCCATCTGGATGCAACTCTAATCTGAAAAAAAAACATGAATTTGTGCTGTGCTCAACATTGCTATGCAATTTCAAAGCCTTTTACCATCTCACACCTTAAAATAAGCACATGATTTGCTACCTAAAGACAAGCAGCTTGTTCTGCATCCAGTTCACTGGAAGTGCTGGAAATGCATGCAGGGCTGGTCTATACTTTTAAGTCACTTGGACTATAAATGCAATACTTTGCTGACTTTGTTGAGACACAGATAGCCTAATCTATCAAAGCTTCTGCTGTGACAGCTTATTACAGTTCCTAAACCTGGATAATCCACATTGCAGTAAGCATTTTTATAGCACTAAGCTTTCTTTCCATATCAGCATAATTAAAGCAGCAACCTTTGTAAGGACAGATGAAGCTGCTGTACATTCTGTCATGAGTTTCCTTCTTGCTCTCTGCTAGAATCAATGTGCTCTGATGGGGAGGGAGGAGAAAAAAAAAAAGGAGGTATTTGTTATTAGGGTAAAATCTAAAGAGATGGAGAATAACATTATTTCTCATCACATTTGAGGCTTATCAGTAACACTGAACAGATCTTAACCTTCTGATGCTATACACAACTCAAACAGCAACATAATGCAAGCATTGCTGAAAGCCTGTACCTTGTCACATGTGAGAGACCACAGATACTGACGCTCTCTCCTTGCCATGTGAAATTAAACTACCCGGAAACCCTTCCTACCTTGCAAAAGCTTTGCCATACACCTTGATCTGTTCAGTTCCTTCTTAAAGTAACTTTCTAAAGATCTCTTATGTTGCCACCTTATCAGCTGCCAAACTCCCCCTGGAACTTGAGGGAAACAGGACAAAGCCAGCAACAGCAAACACCTCTTACACAGATTTACTAGAGCACATACTGAAGCTGATTTGGAAAGAGAAAAGTGCTGGTATATTGGTACACCCAAAAAAAGAGTTGCTCCTTGCCCAGAAATTGCTTATGCAATGCAAGGCTAATGCTGACTGATTCTCTCTCAATCTCTGAAATTTGATTTCTTTGGAAATGGCAGCAGACGTGTTATTTTATACTTCCAGCAAAGCTATACAAAGTCTGCAAGTACCAGGAACATACCCACAACTTCCATGAACCTTAAAGCATTCTCCCATATTTTTTTTGTCCAAGCAACAGACCCGCTGACAGGCACTGGTATTAGTCTCATAGCAGACTCTGAAGACTTAAAACACTATGCTTTTACATCAGTGCTTGGACTACTCTTGCAAGGGAATAAAGCCTTGAATATCATAAAATTGCAATTTCTTCAGATACAAATAAGAAGTTCAGTTAGAAAAAGAGAGCAGAAGACTGAAAGAGGAGGTTAATTTTATAAAGTTCTGCTGCAGGGCCAGCGTTAGAAGAAAAAGGCAGGCAGCAGGGAAGGAACAGCTTTAAAAGAAATAATGGGAAGATTAAAAAATGAAATAAATTGGGGGGGGCGGGGGGGGGCGATTCGTCTCATTATGGCT
>NW_009259602.1:1824432-1829093 GCF_000687185.1 Egretta garzetta | reverse complement strand
TAGACTTAAGGCTAGATTCTGGTGTTGCATTCCTGAAGACATGGAACTTTGAACACGCTTGCAGCTCTAAAGCAAAGCTTCAGAATGCTGCTGTACTTTCTTTTCTGCTTCCAGACTACCTCGGAGGTTAAACAAACTCCCAGGATAAATTATTGCAGTCCCCAAAACCCCTTCATCATGCACCCGGGCTGCTTGTAGAGTATAAACAGGCCAGCATCTCTAGAGGGCTACAGGCCAGCATCTCTAGAGGGCTCAACACTGCACAGCTGCTCCCCAGCGCTGGAGGATTTTGAGGTAGATTTAAGGGTTACATCCAAACAACTAAATTGGCTTAACTATTTATAGAATACAGACTTTTGGCATGCTGGACCTCTGGTAAAATGCTGTGACCTTATGGTCTTTACCATACACAACATATACCCCACTACATTCAGGTCTCCCCTGAGCAGGGCTTGGCTACACACAGTTTCAGAGCTGCTGGTACAGGCCATGCAGGGCAGGGCCTGTCTTTGGTTCTGGGTCTGAACAGTGCCTGGTTCACAGAAATTCTTGTTGGTGCCTAGGTCTCTCACTGCAATTGCTAGAAGCATCACTGAAAAAAATGTTTTCCTCTCCTCTTATTTTAGGAGCATCCTTTGAAGCAGAGCTTTTAAAAGGAGCGTACAACTTTATAAATCACTTGACAAAGCTGTTCGCTGTGTTGGTGGCTTTCCCAGTGCTAAGCTATTGCATCAAGGGCAAAAGAAGCCCCTGAGCCCTGCACAACATCCTCCTGGCAGCTCACATCTCCCACAGCAGATTAAGTGGCACAGTCAGTCCTGGCCAGGGAGCTTTGGGCCATGAACAGAACATGATATACACAGCTTCCAGCAGCTGCACAGCCCTGCAGTTTCTCTCTGGCTCTGAATGAAGACAGCTTCCCAGTACGTAAGCAATGACACCACAGCAGGCACGCGGAGAGACAGACCAGCACTGCTTGGACCCCAGATTAAATCTGCATCTTTGCACAGTGCTGACTTCGGCTCATCTCTACAGCTGCAAGCTCCCCCGCACCAGGCAACATTAAAGCATACTCCCTTCCTATCAGACTTTCCAAGGAAGCAATTCCTAGGCAACCATATTTAGTTTATGAATGAGAAGAGCTCACGGTTGATGGTGTAGAAACACAGGAAAACCTTCTCCTTTAGCATATAGGGCATGGAAAACAAAGGAAATATTTTTGCTTCTTGAGTTGCCTGAGGATAGGAGGCATGAAAGGCCTGGGAAAAAAACACTATGGAAGAAATGCACTGTTCAGCCAGTCAACAGCCTGAAAGCACCTATTAACAAACACCAAACTACTATGTACTTCTCATGACAACCTTGCAAAGAAGAGTGGTTTCTCTGCCTGTTAAGTTGTCTAAGAAGCAATAAGGTGAAAGCTGTACAAGTTGTTGGCTCAGCCCCTAAAAAGCACCCAGTGACCATCGCTTTGTTCATTTACACTGGCAATGCCAACTCATCCAGCAATACACAATGCAACTGAAGAACTGCATCCAAAGAGAGAAAGCAAACTCCTCATACAATTAAATAATCTTTATTTTATAAAACATAATACAAAGCATCTACACCATTCACTGGTGGAACATTAGTTGCTATTACACAGTAATTCAAACACAAGTTATTGTTTCACACTAGTTCTGCAGTTTCCTTTTACAATTTGCTCTAGCCACTGTGGACTAGCCCGCGGACAGGTCCCGCCCACCACGTGCTCCATAGCTTCAAAGTTACACTTCTTCTGGGTCTGTGATTCTATGCTGGAGCCCACCAGACAGACTACAAGGCCTTGCTCTGAGACATCATTGCTAGTTCTGCTTCATAAAGCCATTTCTAACTGCTCTTTTGTTTCCTGGTGCCCTTGTTTAAATTCTAAAGCCTCAACATTGATCACAGTGCTCTACTTCTTCCAAACAAGTCTCCCCCCAATTCAAAGAAGGGGACCACTCAGTCACCAAGCGCATTATCTTTCAAAACATCCTCACACAAGGTGTTTCATAGATACCTGCAGTCACTAGCTGACATCCTTATTCACCTGGGCAGGCATGAGCTTTACAGCCCCCACAGAAGGGCTGTAACCATGCAATAAGCCGCACACCAAACCTCAGCAGAGGTCAGAGTCCAAACCACCATGACTGCTCAGGAAACTCTTCTTGGTGGGCAAGTCAACACACTGAGAAATGAACAGGCCGTTCGCACCTCTGTTTCTTCAGGACTTGCTGCTGAAAGCCCTTTTTCCCTGGTCAGGCTGGCTGCTGAAGCTCTTCTGACTCCAGATTTACTGCAATCCTTCCTAGGGAAAACCCACCAGACATCCTTTCTTCAACTTAGGCATCCACCTGAACAAGAGGCAGCATGGCTGATCTTTACACCCATGTCTAGCTTACTCCTTTTGACTCCTACCCATAAGCACCACTGCAAAACACCTTGGACTCCTGCTTTTGTGAGGCAAGCCAGATGCTGGGAAGTGCCATGTTCAGGTGACAAAGTACTGATGATGGGTCATAGTGAGAAGTGCTTCACACAAAGAAACAGCATTTTGCCTTTATACAGCACAGCTTGACACAGGCCACCAAGCATTCAAAGGTGGCTTAGTGTTAACAAATGAAAACACCCCATGAGGTAGGTAATACTGTACCCACTTAATAAAGTGGGTAAGCTGAGGCAAAAAGGCTCCTTGACATGCCCAACAGTGGCAGCAGAGCTGGGAATGAACCAGCAAGCCCCAGCTAGCCCTTCTTGTCTCCCTTCAAGGCTCAATAGTTGTATCACTGCGCCATGCTAAATGAGCAAAGTTTCCTTTTCAGGACCAGCTCACCCATCAGTTGGCTCTGCAAATCTGAAGTGCTTTGGGCTCTTCAGGTCTTTGGCTGCAACAGGCAAGGCTCACAGCAGAACTGGCCCCTGAGCTGCACTGGGGGCCTGGTGCTGAGGCTCAGAATAAATGATCATAATGACAGCAATAACAAAGGAACAGCGCTTAAGAACATCCAGTGAAATAAACACCAGAAGCTGCCAACTGGGGGACAGTTTTTCCCTGCAAATGGGACAGATAAGTAACGCTTATTTTTTGTCCCAGTCAGGTTCACTTTTTTTCCTTAAAAAAAGGCCAGATTCTGCGCCTCTTGCTTCTTTAATTATTAGGCTGTAAAATAAATCTCTCTTACCCTATAAATGCTCACTTTATGAAGTGACCCAGATCCAATCAGGGAGACAGAAGTGACTTCAAAGCCCAGGGGTCAAGGCATCAATTCAGATGAAGGATAGCCAAGGTAAAGTCTCTGGCTTGAACAGGACAGAGGACAGATTTGAAGCCGGGTAGCTCTTCCACCTTAGCACCAAGTTTTGAAGATGCACACTGGCCAGTTTTCAACCAGAAATCCCGATTTGGATCTGAGGAAACACTCTTGTCAAAACTGGTATTTATGGTCCTGGGGAAAAACATCAATGCTAGTTTCAAGTGATTTTAACCATTTTTCCACAGACCTTCTAAACATTCACCTACAATACCCCACTATTCCCAAACACTGTGGCAGACTCTGGGTTCAGATACACTGATCTGAATCCAGGATGACACTTTCAAGGGCAACAGAAATACAAATCAGAAATACAAATTCACTACAAATCAGGTTCTGGCCCCTGTTCCCTCTAGATTGCCAAAACTGGCAAGTACAGATTGTTTGCAGATTGCTGCAGCAAAACCTCTTCATTTACTCTTCTTATTTTTAAAAGTTACTTACAGCTTGGGGAAGGTATTTGTCTGACAATCTCAAGGCATGCCGTTTGGTCTCAGGCTGGCTCCACGCTATGCCTACATTTGCGTCCATAAGCACAGCAAAGGGAATTCTGGCATTCTGCAGACAAACCAGGATTTGGTCCACCAGCCAGAAAACCACTTACTGGCAAGTCCTGATGGGGCTTCTCATAACAGAGAGTGTTGGTCACTCAAGGAGATAAAAGCAATATTTGGAGGGGGTGGGCAGAGTTCTAACAGTCGGGGATGAAAAAGTCAGACAAGCCTTTCACATTGGGGACTGTGTCTTTGGGTGTGTTCACAGAGCACCTAGTCCTGCAAGGCGCCAGGGCTGATTAGAGCTTCTGGACACTACCAAAGAATAAGTTATCAATATGTTATTTAATAAGTTATTAAAAGGAATTAGAAAGGGTAGGAAACAATGACCTACCTAAAACACTGTTCTTAGAGTCACATTCTAGCTCAACCACCAGAATCGTTTCTCCCAAAGGAAACATACGGATAATGAACAAAGTGCAGATATCAACCATCATTTTGCATTTATATAGCACCTCTCAAGTAAAGATCTGAAAGTGCATAACACAGATGGATCAGCTCCATCACCCCCAGTTCACAGATGGGGAAATTAGGCACAGAGTTAGAGTTATGTGACTTGCCCAAGGTCACATAATGAGTTGGTGGAAGAGCCAGGAATCCCAACTCTGACGAAACACTAGAACATGCTTCTTCCTAACAGTATGAAGAGTCACTCTAGCTGTCTGGACTGTACAGGACACTGAACATGAAGATCTCGTGTTATTTTCTCTCCTCTTCCAAGATTCTACCAGCGCTGAAGGAGTTAGCTACTAACATTGCTATTTACACCTGAACC
>NW_009259602.1:1820852-1824354 GCF_000687185.1 Egretta garzetta | reverse complement strand
TTTAATCTGTAAAATTAGCCCTTCTTTCACTCATACCATTTGGTGTGTGCTTACACACACACTGAGCCAGCCTCTGCCAGGCCAAACACTGCAGATCCAATGCACCCATGGCATAGCTCCATGGATTTCCATAGAGTTATGCCAGGGATAAATTTGGCTCCAGAATTGCTAACGTGTGTTGGCTCCTCTCTCGACAGTGGCATTTCAGGCACGATCCCCTTCTTGCCAGATTGTGAACTTGAGGAAGTCTCTATTCAGCATCTACTCAGTCAGTGGTTTTTCAGATGTCCATTAGTTTTCAAGTACAACTCATCACTCCTCCGACTCCTCCAAGCGTGGTACTTCTTCATGCTTTTCCTCCTAGCGAAGCGACAGATGCTGACCATGAAAACCCAGGAGACAGCGTACATGATGACACCCCCCAGCTTAATGTACCACCTGGGTTTGGGAGAAGCAAGCTCACAGTACATCAGCCAGGCCCCCACTCCAATCCGCACCCCAGTGAAGAGGACCACGAAGAAGAAATCCACCACATCACCTGTGAAACTGTGGTAACACCCCATCTCCTTCAGGAACCAGCGGGCCTGCAGCAGCGGGTTAGTGATCTCACTACCAAAGATGACGGCATTGACCTCCGCAGCTGACTCCCCAAGTGCCAATGACGCTGCAATGCCCAGGATGCTCACCAGATGGTGGGCGAGCATTAGGGCACCCTCTGTCTGGAAGTACACACACCAACAAAGGTCGAAGAGGAAGTAGCCCAAGCTAAGGCACAGCACGTGTACCTGAAGAGTTGTGTTTGGTGATCCTGAAACATAAAGACACCAGACAGAGCTTTAAAGCACGGAGGCAACAAGCAGGCAGGATCCAAGACAAGGAAGGAGATTTCACCTTCAGCACTGGCAGGCTGGTATTAG
Organism: Egretta garzetta; assembly: GCF_000687185.1. Classification (NCBI taxonomy): domain Eukaryota; kingdom Metazoa; phylum Chordata; class Aves; order Pelecaniformes; family Ardeidae; genus Egretta; species Egretta garzetta. The sequence goes on along the minus strand of NW_009259602.1, from coordinate 1,823,437 downwards.
CTTGTACCGATCACAGCTCAGCTGGACAAGTCAGACAAGTCACAATACTACAGTTGTTAGTCTAACAGCTGCACACACGTAATGGCCACACGACGTGATCACGCACTCTGCCACATTGCAGCTGGGGAGGGCCATTACACTAGCAAAATACAGTACCAGCCCCTCCACTTCTCTAGCACTTCCCATCACAAAGCAGCTCACATATCCGTACAATCATCATTCCTCAAGTGGGCTGGATACTGAGGTGGTAGGAGAACCCTACTTTCTGCCATCACCCATCGGGGGACTTGGGACCACAACTTTCATTACTTACCTGGGTGACTCAAAGGCCAGGGACCATCAATAAAGCCAATGTAAGCAGAGAGACAGGTAGCGAGGATGCCATGGGTCAGTGTGACCAGCCTGCAGCTCCATTCATAACCCCGATGCTTGCAGCGATGGCAGAACCAAGCGTAGAGAGAGAGCCAGGCAAGCAGACTGCAGGCTACCCGCAGAGGCAGGGGGAACAGCATCCTGTCACAGGAACAGAAAGACAAAACGCATCAGAAGGTCCAGCCTTCAGCAGTGTTAGCACAACCCAGTGCAGCATTTCACCCATGACCACCCCAGCGCTGAGTGTACGGTTTTCTGATGGTGTTTGCTTGCTCCTAACATTTTTTTTTTCTGCAGAAGAACTGCAGTTCCTCTGGGGAAAGGCCTACATCAAAGAAGCACATCCTTGAGAACTAGGGCAGATTCACCATGTGGCCACCAGCACACAGACCCCCACCAGCGTCACCTCAGCTGTGGGAGGACGCACTGAAAGCAATGATCTGGTAAGGCAGTGAGTTCCTAGCCTAGTCGAACAGAAAACACACCAAGACTTGGTAAAGCACCTCGGAGGACTTCCCCACTCAGCCTATGATGCAGGATCTGCTGGGATATGTTAGTGCTCATCTGCACTGCCTGAGGAGAGCCACATCCAGCAATAAGGGTTTGATCTAGAGCTACACTTGCCCCTTCGTTTTAGCTCCCTGCCTACATATCTGCATTTGAGTGGTCTGCTTGTGTTGCCCCACCTGACCTATTCATCATTCCATGCTGTTTCCTAGCTTGGTTCCTCCTCTCCTGAAACAAAAACCCAAGAAAACCCCAAACCCACACAGTCTCTTGCTAGGTGCGCTGATCCATCTTCCCAGCACCAGTGACACCAACTGCAAATGGGTCAAGAGAAACACAAAGGCATTGCCATCTCCTCCTGCTACTGAATTTTAACCTTCTAGCACTAATGCATTTCTCGGACAGTTTGGGAAAAAAGGGCTGTAAAATCCCCTCGTCCTCCCAAGGAAAACTTCCAGGGCAACAAGGTATAGTTCAAGTTTCTTCCTAAGCATGTGAGGACAAAGCTCAGATTAGAACAAAGCATCCCCCAGCAAACGGTGATAAGGCAGCCCACCACCTTGGGGAGCAGCTAAGCACTCGCTCAGCCAGTCCCTTCCCCACCCCTGGCTGCACTCCACCGGTGCCCCCAGCCCCGCACCTCCCCGGGCAAGGCGCTGGATGCCCCCTCCTCTGCAGTGTGAGAGGAGTGAGACAAGGCGAAATCACTTAGCTCTCCTAACTGCAGACTTCATTTCATCTCTTCTGGCACCAAGACCTCTGACCCTTTTGGATACAAAAGGATTAGAAGCTATGCCCTTAAACATTTTTTTCAACAGTATTTCTTTTATACAGCTTCCCTCACTCACTGTGCAATACAGAATCTGTCAAACAACCAAAAGACACACTGCCAGAACAAAATTACAGTGCATAAACATCTGTGGAGGACACTGCTCTGGTTGCTAAAAGCCCCCCAAATACGTAACACTAATATCTACATTTCGTTCATATTTATAATACCTTCCCATGAAATATAAGATGTGTCTCGTTACTCCTGAGCATTTGGGGAAGTGCATCAGAAGAAGTTGAGTCACACTCTGGGACACAGTTTCCAGCTGTGTAATAGCAAAAGCACCACTGGTCCTGTCGGCACCTGCTGACCGGCACGCTGGATTCACACCCAGGGCTGAGAAACACCAAAAGGACTACGTGTGACGAGGAGTCAGAGTTGCAATGCCCAGCCTTCCTCTTTGGCCTGTTGCAAGGATTACCAGGAACGACTTCGGAGGCTGGGTAAACAAAACCATTATGGTATGATGGGCCTCGGGAACACGGGGGAATGAAGTAAGGATGTGACTAACTGCTCTGATCGGGTATTTCCATTGACATCCCTGGTACCTGAGGTCTGTCTGCACTTAGAGTCAGGGTGGGTAAGGCAGGAAGAACTCTGATGTGACAAAAGGGATTGACCAGCTGGAGAAGTGTGGTATAGAAGGGAGAGGAACGACCTTTTAGACATTTTGAGGTGTTCTCCACACCTCAAAGGAAGAAGATGTTTCTCCATTCCCTGGAAAGAAAGACAGGGGCTACCTTCCACTGCACATCAAAGTCGAACATCTGTCATTAGCACACACAATACATACTGTGCTGGGAATTATGCCCGTGTCCCGTGTGTCATGTGTCCCCCCCGTCCCTCCTCCCCCACTGGGAAGGGCATTATCCTTTAA
>NW_009259602.1:1814177-1820028 GCF_000687185.1 Egretta garzetta | reverse complement strand
TGGCCCCCAGCGCTGCTGCTGGCGGTTCGCAGGCCTCTCCGCCTCCGGTTCAATGCCCAGCATTGAACCTGCTGCTCAGGGAACTGATGGCTGGTCGCCTGCCTGGCACACACAGCGTGGCTTTGGGCTGTGGGCACAGGAAATTAGTCCCAGGCACCCATGACCCGCTTCGGTCACCTCACGTGTCCCAGAGATAACAGGCATGACCGCACGGCTGCAGGCAGACGTGGGCTTGCTTTGCTCACACCCAGGCAGCGCCTGATGGGGACCGACTCTTCTACAGAACTTGCAAAGCTGCGTCAGTACAGCACCAGCTTCAAGGTAACGTGCCCCGTGGGGTTTGTCACCCCGGCACAGCGCAGAGCATGCAGCTTCAGCAGGCTGGGAAAACACGCAGCCCTGCCCTAAACATACCCTCTCGTCCCGTGCTTATGCAGCAGTTACAAAGCCTAGCAACTTCTCACTACAAGCATTCAGTGCTAAACCACGTCTTTTCTCTCCCTCTCCTCCTTTCACGCACATCCGGAGAGTAGCAAAATCCAGGGCTAATGCCGGACACCTAAGGTAGCTTGCAGAAACGCTCCCCCGGCCGACACACTGCCGCCTTTCGCAAATTGCAATCAAAACAATCTCTCACACCCAGAAATTGGTGGGGTTCTCCTTCATCCTGTCAAGTTTTACCTTTTGAAATACAGGTGGTGGGAGTGGCTTGTCCTGCCTCCCGCAGCACTTGTAACCAGCCTGTTTTCAACTGGTTATCTCCCTACCTTACTTTTCCAGTTCAGGCCAGGCACAGGTTCCTATTGCTACAAGATGCTCATTCTGCAGCTATTTCAGCACAACATCCTCACTAGCATTAATAGAGCATTTGCTTCTCTGAACAAACCTTAGATCTCATCTTGCTTTCCTCCACCTTTGCTGGACCAGGCCCCAGGCCTCCATAGCATCAACAACAACTGAGATGGAGCTGCACTAATATTTAGCTTAGGATGCAGAACAGCCTTGATAGACAGAAAGCTATAGGGCTGATGTTGACTCACAGCACAGAAACTGAGCCGCCAGGAAGAACAACAAAGATGGTCACAGAAAAACACCCCAAAAGTCCTAACAAGGCAAGGACCATTTAATGCCAGAGGTAGAATATAGGGAGGGAGCTGTGGAGTTTTTTGTTCTAGATGGTACAATGTGTGAAAATTGCATCTAGCGAGATGCAAGGCGGCAAGTCAAATCATCTCCCAGTGGATTGTACCAGAAGTTAGGCGCAGCTTATACACCGATTTTCTTGTTTGCTTTGTGCAGGGTCAGCTGTTTCAACAGGCAGGCTGAGTTGCCCTGGCTCATTTTGCCTGCAGACGAATAGCATTCAGCAAAACAGCTCAGGACAGGAACCTCTGCTAACAGCCATTTGCCCACTGCCACCCATTTTAGTATAGCTAAGTTCTCAGGAGTACATTCTTCTTTCAGTACCTATTCTAACGAGAGCTTATAACACTGAAGGGTCACAGCACCTATTAGCTTGCCAACACTGGGAAACTTCTTGTCCAAAAATAAACTGGAAATACAAAAGAACTGGAAATGCACAAGAGTCCAACAGCCTTCCTCAGGGATAGGCCAAGACTGATGCTCGCTTTGTATGACTGTAAAAGCCCTCAGGGATTTTTGACAGATAAAAATCAGGCACCTGTATTAAAAATTACATTAGTTGAAACGTTAGCAAATAAGAAATCCAATGGGATAGCAAGGGTGGAGCCAGATGCTTTTCTAGCATCACATTAGAGGGTTTAACACTAAAACTATGCTTAGATGAGACAGGGTGCATGACCACCTGAGGGCACTTACTTTCCTTCCAATCTCATGGGATAACTACCATCTGTTGTTTTGCATGCAAGCAAGCTGGGTGCACTGGGTTACTATCCCTCAGCTGAAGGAAAAGTTTTCTTGCTGGAAGCCAAGCCTAGGCCCACCTCCACCCCAGACAGCAGAGTCCTGGCCCAGCAGTAGCAGGTTCTCAGCTGGGAACAGCCACTCAGCAGTGGCTTAGGATATCTCATAACACCAAAGGCGTTCTCATGCTTTCAATTATTTCTGCAAAGATAGCGTAGACAAACCACCTTGCAACCCAAGCCTTCTGAACGGGTCACTCCTAGGATGAAATGCAGCAACAGAGGGGCAGCAGTGCTACAGAGACAAAAAGGCAAGCTGGGATGTAGGCCATGACCAGAATTTAAGTTACCCGGTGACCTTGCATCCATCAAGAGCAAATACCTCAGTTTAATGGCCCATTCTTACATTCCCTGCAATACTGATCGTGACTCATTGGCAAGGCAGGTTATTAGTATGTAAGTCACAAATCTGAGCTTCAGCTGACCCTCATCTCTCCTTCACACCTCAAGCCTGAGCTCTAGAGCACACGGCTCTACCTGTGCTTGTTTCCCCACCAGCTCACTCCTCCCTGAGCTGCATGAGCCAGAGCTTTGCCAGCCTTAGCCTGCTTAGGCTACCCTCAAGCCTGTTTTCTTCCAGTTGCCTCCTTAAGACCTGGAACAAAATCACATTACAGCAATTGTTTCTTTTTAAGAAGAAAACATAACTTTATTGACAGTCTCATCCCTCATAGGAGTTTTCAGAAGAGCCCAGCGACTCTGGCGACAGTTCATACCTCACGAGCCCAGGCCCCCAGAGCCGTGCTGGCAAGGTATCAGGAGTGCAAGGCTCCTGTTCTTCTAAACATACTAACCTGCTAACTTGCCTGGATTCACAGCCGCAATGCATTCAGAGGGCATGTCAAAAGTTATTTCAGGTCATTTTTTAATCTCTCCATACACCTTATTCTAACCCCCAGCCAAGGCCGATACCTGCGCTGAGCAGTGCCGAAGTTAGTGAGACGAGAGGCACGGAGGAGCTCGTGAGGCTGCACCCCCACTGCTCCCCTCCTTCCCCTCTCCAGCAGGGGTGAGACCTCACTTCAGCAAGAGCCACACAGGCTGTTTCAGGGGCTCTTCAGCTCCATGAAGAAGCTCTTCTAAGCAAGGTCTTTGAAAGCAGGGAGGAAAGGCAATCAGCCTTGCTGAGCCTGAGGGCAACACAAAGCCATTTGTTCCTCAGCTGTAAGCAAGGCTTTTGTGGGAGTGTAAATCTGAACTGCAGCCTTAAACAGAGGGAAATTCACATTAAAACCCCAGGGGAAATGTCAGAACACAATTCTAAGAGGTAAAGAAAACAAGACAGCTAGTCCCTACTCCAAGACCTGCTGGTATGGAGCAGATGTTACACTGAGATCTGCCTAAACATTACTGTCACCCCTGAAAACATAGTCCCTTATTAGACTTACTAGCCATGCACTCACCTTAAAGTGGCTTGTAAATGAGTCAACCCAGAACACAAAGAGCATCCAGGGAGGGCTCTTCTCTATCATCCCTCAACCACAAAGTGCCTGATTTATTTTTTTTAAAGCAATCCAAGGCTAGGTGAGCACCTGCTTATGGAGTTTATTGGCACAAGTCTAATTCTTGACTCTTGTTTGCAAGGGCTTGACTCAATCCCAGTGAAGTCACACTGCTCTGAGATCAGTATCTGCTTGAATGCAAGTATTTAATAAAAAAAAAAAGAAATGTATCATTAAAAACAATGAGGTAAAACATTGCCTCATCTCAAGTACCATCACTTCACATACTCAAAGGACAACTCCACTATACCCCTGCAAGCACTTGAATCTTGTTCAGAGGCTTTCATCTAGGTCCTTAGTCAAGCACGTTGTCCAACACCACGGTTAAGGGAGAACGAGGCTCAGTAAATCTTTGCTAGGTCACACCCCTATCCGGTCCCACTGGCAGGAAAATGGGATTTTTCAGATTTGATTTTTCTGGCTCTACACCATAAAATAATTCTACCTCCAAAATGATTACAGAGCAGACAGACTGCGTGCCATTACTGGTTGCAGACTGAATAGGTCTGGCATTGCCACCTTCCTCGAGACTGTACCATTGCTGGAGAAGTCAGGGAAGCAGAGTTCAGTAGACATGCCAGGTTCCTCAGATTTCCCTCTTCTGTCAGCTTTCCCGTGTTCCTATTAGTGCTGATTCATCTCCTCCAGGCGTAGCAGACCAGTGCCAGAAAGCCAATTCCACATCACTTTTAGGAGTTCTTTTCACAGGAATAGGCTTCAGTAGCCAGGACCCTAGCCCACGGGATTGTCATCCACAAGCCATTAATGAGCTGTCAAGTGCCCATTAGTTTTCACAGGTGCATTCATACTCCTTGGACTTCTCCAGGAACCATACTTCTTCACCATTTTCCTCCTGACGAAGTGGCAGATTTTAACCATGAAGCCCAGAGATACAATGTACATGGCCAGGCCTCCGGCCTTGAGGAGCCAGCTGGGATCAGGGGATGTCACCATGGCGTACATGATCAAAGCTCCTCCCCCGATTCGCAGCACCAGGAAGAGGAACACAAACAAGAAATCCACCACCTCTCCCAGGAAAGTGTGGTAACACCCTGTTTCCCGCAGAAACCAGCGGGTCTGGAGCAGTGGGTTGGTGATCTCGCTAACGAATACAACAGCATTGACTTCTGTAGCAGACTTGCCGAGCCCCAGCACCATGATCATGCCACAGATGCTCAGCGTGTGATGGAGCAGCATTAGGTCCCCCTCTGTCTGGAAATACAGGCACCAGCCCAGGTCAAAGATAAAGTAACCCAAGGTCAGGGACAGCACACGGATCTGAAGAGATGTGTTTGGTGAACCTGAAACAAAAGATGTACATAAGCCTGGGGTCTTAAATAAGACGTTCTTCTACAATATGGAGCAATACCGATTGTGAGTATGCCTCTCTCCTCCTTAGTTTCCAGCCTTATCCTACAGGCCGAGTGCCAGGCTGGAAGCCTGGATGTCTGGCTCTGCAGACCCAGACAGGCCATCCCATCCTGCCACTCTTCTGTTCCTCTTTTTCTCTCCACCCTTTTAGAAAGCAAGGACAGAAAGCCTGATCCCCATCAGCAGAACTATTTAACAACAGAATACAGCAAACAAAACCCCACAGCCAAATGCCGGGAGTTATTACACCCTTAAAAGATGTGAACAGCACTTAAATCTATTCTCAGCACATTGCTACACCTAATGCTGCAGCAAACTCAAGCTGCCGAGCTGAAAACTTTCAATATCATAGAATCATAGCATGTTTTGGGTTGGAAGGGACCCCTAGAGGTCATCTAGTCCAACCCCCCTGCAGGAGCAGGGACACTGCTAACCAGATCAGGTTGCTCAGAGCCCCGTCCAGCCTGGCCTTGAATGTTCCCAGGGATGGGGCCTCCACCACCTCTCTGGGCAACCTGTTCCAGTGTTTCACCACCCTCATTGTAAAGAATTTCTTCCTTATATCTAGTCTAAACCTACCCTGGTTTAGTTTAAAACCATTACCCCTTGTCCTGTCATGTACATAGATAAAACAAAAATAAAAATATTAACAGTAGAAGGGGGAAAGGGCTGGAGAAGAAGCAAGGGAGTTAAACAAAATACTGTCCCAAACATGCCCCAAAAACATACACCTAAGAGAACGGACAGCAAAAGCAATCAGCCCCCCACTCCACCTGTAACCAGAGGTGTCCACGCTGCATGACAAGGACATACATCATGGTAAGACTCCAAACATACCTGCGTGGGTCAGAGGCCAGGGGCCATCCCAGAGAGCAATGTAACCCGAGAGGCAGGTGACAATCACCCCATGCAGCAGGGTGACCAGGCGACAGCTCCACTCGTAGGAACGGTGCTTGTGCCAGTAGCAGAAGCAGGCGTACAGGAACAGCCAGGCAAGGAGGCTGCAGGTCACCTCGAGAACGATGGAAACCATCC
>NW_009259602.1:1813848-1814151 GCF_000687185.1 Egretta garzetta | reverse complement strand
GTTGGGAGCGCACCAGCCCCGTCCGCACAGGGTGTTCATCCAGACCATCTGCCTCAGGAGCCACCCCAGCCCATTCACAGAAGCCCCAGAGAGAAGGAAAAAAAAAAAAAAACAACCAAAAAAACCCACCAAAAAACCCCAAAACAAAACAAAAAACAAACCACAAACAAACCCACCCCCAAAATACACACGGGCAAACCAAACCACACAAATGAAACAATCCCACCCAAACACGCCTCGCACCCTTCCCGTGAGCACGCTGCTCTCCCGAGCCCCTCCTTCGGCACCCCTTCCCTACGCCCC
>NW_009259602.1:1809741-1813258 GCF_000687185.1 Egretta garzetta | reverse complement strand
GTCAGCCGGGCTGGTGCCTCCATCCAGCCTCGGCCCTCCAGCTGTAAGAGTCCCATAGGGTCCCCAGACTTTAATTTGGCTGCATGTTTTTATCCCTGATGAAGGAGAATAAAGTGGAGAATAAAGCTGGATCAGGCAAGAGGGGAGATGCTTTCATCGCTCTTGTTGTGTTTTGTTTTGGTTTTGGTTTTTTAAAGTGTCCAGGAGTCCTCTGTCAAGTTTTGCACCTGGTTTTGAAAGCAGAGGCCGGGTGGGTGGGCTCACGGTGACCACCTCTGTGTGTCCTGTGCTGAGTCCAAGGAGGGGAGGCTGAGACAGGAGTCGGTGAGTTTGGGACCGCTTGGGTCCAGAGCTGGGGAGCGGTGCGGGACGCGCAGGGAGGTGTGACACACAACACGCAGAACAGGATGAGTGAGCGAGGAGCTGAGCAGGGGCTGAGCACCAGGGCCAGGCAGAGGCAGGAGTGAGTAACCAAGAAAGAGCTGTGCTTCCTCCAAGCCCTGGCAGCGAACTCAGTGTCGGTACCATGTAATTTCTGTTTATTCAATTATGCTTTGAAAACTGTCTAAAGGAGGTTGTGTGTCCCAGCCAACCCAAGCCTCCCCTACAGCCAAAGCGCTCTACGCTGGGAGCGCAACCGCTCACTCAGAGCATGAGAGGCCTCATCCGTGGGCACTTAGGTCTGTCGTGTGTGCTCCATAGGATGTTTGTGTTATAAAAGCTCTGGTAAATTAAAATGTGCTTCTAGTTGGATTGTAGGTTACGGGTTGCTCTTATATTTGAGATAAAACTTCCTGATTTTTCTCTCCTTTGCCGGCATTTTGGCTCCCGCTCTGAAGCGAGCCCACAGGCTGTGCAGGCAGGGACCCCCAGCACAGGGAGAGGGGCCCCACTCCAGCTCAGGCACTAGTCCCTGCTGGCACCTGTAATGGTGAACTGGAATTTAAGCTCAGCTACTGAAGGCATTGTATTGGAGTGTTAGGATCCATGCTAATTCTACCAGGACTGTAAGTCCCAAGGCTGTGAGCATCAGTAATGACGAGGGCACTTGATGGGAACATTTGGACACTTAGAAATGCTCCAAGTCTCCCTTCAGGCCACAGGGAAAACTGGGAAGGGCAAGGAACAGAACCCTGTTCTCCCAGCTTGCACTCACTCTCCTCACAGGTGGAAAGCAGAGGAGGAAAGGAAGGGGAATGAACAATAAAAAAAATTAAGTCCCAACAGCAAATTGTTAATTTTTCAGCCCTTCTCAGGCACTTGGGCACTGCTAAACATCATGTAGGGATCAGGTACCCTACCTCCTCCCTGGTCTGCACAGGGCTTAGGGCTCTGCGGCCACTACAGCAGTTAAGTGGAAAAGTCACACTTGATGCCATCTCCTATATGCACTCCAGCGTCTGTCAACAGAGGAAAGTCAGGAGTATTTGTCCATTTTTATATTCCTAGGATGCCAGCCCAGTTGTCTCCAGCTGAGAAGAGCAGGAACTAGAGAGAGAGGTCTACCTATGGACAGACCATAATTTCCAAAGGCATACCGCGTCCTTGATTTGATTTGATTTTGGAGCCGAGTGGGATCTGGCTCATTTCTCCAGAGAGCTTGTGAATGAGCAGACCACAGATAAAAAGAAAAGATGAATGGGGTTGCACCCCTTATACTCACAAGCGATAGGGATGGGACCCAGAGAGGTGTTTTTAGGATGATAGCTGGCTGTTCACTCACACCTGGAGTTCACGTCACTGATGCTTGAGTCCTAATGGTGGAGGAGCGGAGGAGCTCTTTTCCTCAAGAGAAGTAGGGACAGAGAGCATGGAGACTGTTCAGGCACAAGGGCTGCTTTGGTAGCAGGTCAGGTTGTTCAGGAGATTAGGTGAGCTCTTATAGCCAGTATGAGGCACATCTGCTTGTGAGCAATTGCTCCCTGCCTTGTTTATCTACGGCTCTGAGAGGTGACTCTTAGTCTTGGAAAGCTGGCATTTCCTGCTCTGTATATTTTTAATCCCTTAGATGCTCCTGTGAGGCTGGAAGTATTTCTGGAAGACAGGGGAGTGAAGGCCTTTCCCTTCCAACTGTAGCTTTTTGTGAAACGAGCAAGCTGCTAGTGTTTGTTTTCCAATTCAGGACCAGTTTACCAATAAATCTGAGAGACTTGTTACGGTGTTTATAAACTTTTCAGTGGAGATCAGCTCTCACGGTCTGTTTGCACAGCACCTGGCACAGCTTGGCTTTGATCTCAGCTGCAATACTAATACGCAGATATTGTTATTCAGCATTTAATACGTTCATAATTTCCCTCCCAGCTTTCAGAAATAACATTCCAAAATTTATGCAGTGCTGCTTTTGTGGGAGAAAATTACTTCAAGTAATTTCAGAAAATTAAATGGAATAGTCCTTGTCAGTTCAGAGCCAGATTTTGATCCTGATGTATCTTCTCCATGCTGTGAGAGTGCATACACGTACACTAACTTGTAAATGTGTTATTGTAAATAGCTGCCTTTCACAACTTTATTTTTTGTCTCTGTTGACAAAGGGGCTCACAAACCTCTGGAAGCCTTTACCAAGTGTTTAAGTAGACTGTCAACTGATTCTGAAATCAGTAGCCAAGTTACAGCTCAGCTACCAGGTATAGGGTTACTGGGTAAAATTTGCAGGCTAGGGTTATGAAGGCAATCAGAATGGTCACTTCTGAGTTTTTATATAATTACTTATAATGTATGAAATGACTCAAGATTTTTCACAATAGAACCAAGCTGGAAACTAGAACTTTGCTGCGGGTCAGTGTAATAAACGTCTTCTATGATGGCTGGCAGCAGAATCAGCTGTAACATTCATCATTTGTGAACTATGGGACCAGGAGAAGGGAAGGGTTATCATCACCAAAGCCTAATGGGCTTTAAGTCATTTGTCCAAGGTCATGCAGGAAGTAAAATGAAATAGGGTGTCCCAAAGGTACAGATCAGTGGTTTAAATTTGTTCTTCCTTTCTGCTAATCTTATATTCATAATGGCCAAAATTTTTTTAAAAAGGGAAAAAGGAAAAATAGTAAAAAAGTAAGCGAGAGCGTCACTGCCTCAGCAGCGAGCCATCCTGCGATGCGCTTGTTTCTGTTATGTAGAGTAGTACTTTTAAGAAGGTCTATATCTTAGAGGGAGAGACTGGAGCAAGATCCCTTCATGTGACTTGAACATCTTTTTCATAGGGAACTGGCTTTGAATAAGGCTTGTAAAATTATTGCTTAAAAAGCTGGAAGCTTCTTAAGGGGGCTTTATAATTACAGAGCGACAGCCAGCCACCCCTCTTTTCATCCCTGGCCAGGGCTGCTGTTTGGTCAAAATCCAGATCCTGCTGACTTTATTCACAGGCTGCAGCACACTCAGTGAGCAGTCACATGCAAATCACTTCTCAGGCTGGCACGAAAAAGACTGTTTCATCCTCCGAGTGTTGGCCAGGCCTGGCGGCAGCTCAAGCAAGGTGTTTCCATGACAGGCCTGAGAGGAAAGGCAGCTCCTTGAGGGA
>NW_009259602.1:1761865-1809621 GCF_000687185.1 Egretta garzetta | reverse complement strand
CTCGTCTTAGCACGCCATGGGGTTTGTGCCATCCCAGCCAGAGATGGGAGAGAAAAATTCTCCTCCCACACACTTTATCTGCACACAAATACAGGTCAATGATTTGTTTTCTGAATGGATTTTTTTTTTTTTTAAACTATGACAGAATTGATATTTTCATGTAAAAGTATACTTTTTTTCCTAACCTTTTAAGACCAGATAAGAGAGAAACACAGCTCTGGAAAGGTTTCTTTCCAACAAAACCAAAACAACACTGGCATGTTTTAGTTAAAAAGCAAAACAAATTTCTGCTGATTTGTTCATTCCTATTTCTCCTACCCTCCACCATATTAGTACAGACCCCTTAGTCTCACCCCACCAGCCTCCCAGCCAGTTTAACTCAGGTGCTTACTTAAAATTAATGGAAATGAATCAGGCAAAACACTTAAGTGTATTATCAACCCTAATTCTCTACCCAGTAACAAAGATCTTGCATGCAAATCAAAACTGTTACCAGTCCCTGGCTGTGTATACGTGAGTGCATTAATTTCTAGAGCTCTTCCACTATTAGCGTTTGGCAGCGACCATGCAGGCTTTTCCAGCAGGACAGAGCCAGCGCTGGCGGGGAGCTGAGCAGGTATGACTCTGTGGCTGCAGAGCTTGCCTTGGATCTTTCTGAGAGCCCACCACCATTCTAAGCAACCCCCTGGAGGCCAAGGGCAGGCCTGAGTTTGCACAGGGAGGGCGCATTGCCATGGTCCATCCCTGCAGCTGACCCAGCCAACAGCTAGCTGAGTTTAAATGCAGTTGTCGTAGCACATTTGTTTTAAAATACTGTTGTAGCATCATTGTCTTGGCTGGAGGAGAATTTGTTTTTTCCTTGAGAATCCTGTGATTAAGGCACACCACAGAAAAAGCTGTCGTGTTTAATTCCTGCCACCCTAGCTGTAGAAGACAGTTCACCCAGGGAAGTCCCTGTTAGAGACGGTAATGGGAACCTTAAGAAACCTTCCGAGAAAACCCACCCACGTGGCTGTACCAAGCCTGTCACAGCTCAGCTTTAGAAGGATTATAATCAAATAATTTGTTTCACGTCTCTCTAAATGTAGTTGGAAAGCAATGGAGAACAAGGCTTGAAATCAACCCTCCAAGCACGTAAGAAATTTTAATTAAGGGCGGAAAGAAGGGCCATGGCAATGAGGAGAGTTAGATTAATGCTTCCCATCTACATTTCTTGCTTGCCCAGCATAAAATGTTTTTTAAACCACGACAGATTTTGTTGATAAAAAAAGTTTCATTTAATTTTAATGTTTCCACTGAAAAACAGATATGATGAAAGTGTTTCAGTTAGAGGTAAATGAGTGGTGGTGGGGAATCCAGGAAACAGAAATACAGTTTCTCTGTTTCATGTGTTAGAACATTTTGAAAAAGCTTGTTTTAGTATTTTAAGAAGAGGAATATTTTTCTTAATTTCCATTTTCCAAGAAATATTACCTTATTGTTTCCAGTCCTCTCTCATTATTATTACTGTCTGCTTCGATAACAAAACCTCACTCAAAGCAACAAATGCAGTTCTATGTACAGTGTGCAGGTAGGGCTCAATACTTTGAGTGAAAGTAGCTGATAAAGTCTTAAGGTCCACAGACTCCCTGTAGCAATAATTCATTACACAGGACTGGATGAGTAGGATAAGAAACAACAGATCAATTTTTTTTTTTTTTTTTTACCCAGAAGTGACAAAGGATAATTTTTACTTAAAAAAAAAGCTCACATTTACCTAAAAAAAAAAAAGCCATCAGAATAAAAGACTACTACTCAAAAATGTCTATTTACAATCTGTGAACCAGATACTGATTTACTGTAGTTCCACTGAATTAATTACTTGTACCCATAGACAACCTGACCAGGAATTTGTATTACTCAAGTCTACTTTAACAAAATTAAATATCTACCTCTTTTCAAGTGGAGAGTTGCAGAGTAACAACAATTTCCCTGGCGATATGCTGTGAAAGTTGAAGTTTCTTACACTTTGGCATCTCATGAAATTAAGAAACACTTGCACGCACAAACCTTAAGATTCACACCTGAGCAATACAACTTGTCCTCCCAAGAACAGAAGAGCATGCTGCAGAGAACAGGCAAGCTACATTACTTACAATTCAGGAAAGACCAGAACACATGCACACCTCTACTCTGGAGAGGTTTTCATTTGGTATCACATAAAACCCAAAGGATGAATAAAAGAAAGAAGGGAGGGTCAAGACCGATCCTTGTCCCATCAAATCAACACACACTGCTTTTGTGTTCAATGGAGTCAGAAATTCACCCAAGGTTTTCAAACAGTGACATCCTCCAGTGAGGCCAGCTGCAAACAATAACAAGACCTGGACACAAATTTTGCAAAAGACAACAATTTTTTTAAAAGGAAAAAATAAGAAGGCTCTAAAATACTTAATTAAAAAAAAAAAAAAGAAAAAAAGAAAAAAAAAAGCACTTTTAGAAACAGAGCAGAATGGCTCAAAGCAAAGCAAGTTTGGTAGTGGACAAAGCACCGTGCCATTGACCTTGGAAGCCTATTGAAAACCAAGGCTCACATCTAGACACAGGTCTCTGGTGAAATGAACTGGGTAACCTCGGCTCAGTTTGGGGGGTTTATGGTATGTGTGCGTGATAGTAACAGCATGATAGACCCTTCTTATGGGAAGCTCTGAAATGAGTGAGGGGAAAAGAGGGTCCTGACATAGAAATCCTTCCAGATTAGAGATTGCCAGGCAATCCAGTGGGAATGCAGAGGTTTGCAAGCAGAGGGCAGTGTTTCATGCTAAGAGCGCTAAGCAAGGGCTCATTCTTGAAGTGAATGCCTGGAAGAGTATTACAATGTCACTGTTGGCGTGGAGAATCCTTGGGGAAGGTCAGCTGCAGTTTGAGTCCCTGGAGAGTTCTGCTGCTATGGGTTCCCTTAAACAAGACCTTCATTTGGCAGCGTTTTGAAGGCACTGGAACACCGGATGTTGCCCCAAGCATTGTTCCTAGAGAGGTTGGTCCATAGCTAGAAGTCAGAGCTCCTTTTACACGTGATGGAGGAGTCATCTCAGTGGAGGTAGGTAGGTTGATTCCATCGGTACCAAGATCTGTTTGCAACACAGGGAATAAGAGCTACAATTGCCACATTGGTAACAGTTTCCCCTTGAAATAAAAATCATTATTATTCCATTTGTAACCTTACTTTGACTTGGCAGCCACCAAACGATCCCTTGCTGCTATAGGAAGCTCACAGCAAAACCCCCGTCTTTCTAAGCAATGCCTTCCATTGCGCTCGTGATTTCACGTACTGCCTGGCTGCTGGCCTTCCTCCATGCCAGAGGAGGTCTGATTCACGGCACAGGATGATCCATGACTCAGAGGACTCAGCAGCTATGGGTGACGCCCTCTGCTCTCTGCCGCCTTCCTACCAACACAGCATCCCTGACACCATGTAGCAGGAACTACAAGTGCAGAGAGGCCTGAGCCGCACAGACTGTGGCAGAGGCATGTTCAGTGAAATAACCAGCAGGGCTCTGAGCCCCTGTGTGTGGCTTAATGCTTTTGTAGCACCTAAAAGCAGGGCAGAGGAAAATCTTTGTTCTTGTTTCATCTGCTGCTGTGGAATAGTTACTCTGCAGCAGAGCTCTCTGGGTGGCACTGCAGGAGAGAAAACCGTCTGTGGAGGGGGTTATCCAAGCAGAAAGAGTAAAATATGCCTTCCTCTGCTTCCTCCACACGAGGAGTTAGTTTAGGACAGTCCTTGTGGCCAGTGTTTCTATTCAGGTTTTTGGTTGGTTTTTGTTTTTTTTCTTCTTTTTTTTTAACCAGCACGGTTTTTCAGGCAAAACTTGATTTGCTATTTGTCTTCAAGCAGAAAACCAGCCATATCCCAAGGTTAGATGTGAAACGTCATGTAAGAATGTGCCACCATGTAGTTCCCCATTGCTGGAGTCTCTAAGGGTTTGCATATTCTACTCTAAGGTCCCACTGCTTTTCCCCAACCCCTCCGATGCCCTTGCCAAGGTGCAAACTGTGGGCCCCAGCTGCCTTACCCTGAAGAGTTGAAACTGGATGAGTTCATTGCAGCTTTGGAGTTGCTCTGGGCTGTGCCGGGGCTGCTGGCATGGAGTGCACTGCCGGGGGACGAGGGCCTGCTGGAGTTCCCTGGGGAACACGATGATGTTACTGTGTAGCAGAGAAAGCTGAATAAGTCTGGGATCTCTTTTTTTTTCCTGCCAAGGACAGCCCGAGCCCAAATACTTCCACCATATCTTGTACCCATCCTGTTTCTCATCTGATTCTGCCTGCAGCAGCAAGGCAGAATGTGTGCCCCAGCCAGAGAGCAGGCGGGGGTCTCCAGGACTGCTCTCGCTGTAGTGCTTGGGTTTTACTACTGTGAATCTCACTCCTCTTGTTTGGCTTCTTGGTGTGCCTGGCTCCCAGACCTAAACACCCCAGTAAAATTTGCCTAGGATTATCCTGGGAATGTTATCATGCCCAGGAAGCTTTCCCTGTCTTTGTTCCAGCCAAGGGAAAGACTCTGCTGTTCTTATCCCTTGTACGCTAGTTATGTGAGGATACTTTCCCTGGCCAAACCCAAGGGTCTTATGAAGAGTGGCCTGCAAGCGTAACCTAGAGACCAAGTAGTCAGAGAGCAAGGGCAGAGGAAGGAGGAGGTGAGGCAGGCAGGTTGCTCAAGGCTTACCAGTCCCAGGCATGGTGCTATGCACCGGATTGACAGAGAGGGGCCCCAAGGACCCTGAGGTAGAGACCTAGAGAGAAACAGAAGCAAACAGTAAGCACTTGGCACTATGAGGGCATAGATCACAAAATGCCACTCCTTTCACATTCCTTCTGGAGTGTGCTGGCTCCCAGGCAGAATTCTTATCTATATCTGAGGCTCCCACAGATATTTCTATTCATACTCTAGGGTAGAAGCACCATTCCCATATCCGGGGCCATGGAAAGAAGCCAAAATGAATATTACATGTGCCTGACACTCTCTACACAGGTCTAAATTTATGGATCAATAATGGAAAACCCTGAAATTATCAAACACAAGCCAAACTTTCTGGACGTCCCGAGGTAGGTGCCACCGCCCTTTGGGTGTTTCAGGCTGGATGTTCCTAGCCTGAAACTTCCCAGCTCACACTGGTCTTAGGCACCAACAATCCCTTTTCTTGTAAGGAGTTATTGATGGGTGAGAATTCTCAGGTGACAATTAGTAATTTGGTGGCTGCAATCAAAGCGAGCCTGGGGCATTTGTTGTTCAAGCGTGATACTTTAACTACAGGCAACACGTTGTGCAGAATGACTGATGAGTAAAGGCATACTTTGTACAATGCATTCACAGGAAAACTATTCACCAAAGCTACTGCTTTAAAAATTCATGGCTTGCAAGCAGCGTTTTGTGTTTGTGACTGTAGACAAAATGTGTTGTGTAACAAGTGACCGAACTTCTTGTGATGTTTGCCTGCCTTCTAATGGATAATTCCAAAACCCAGGAGATTTCAAGATAAAATATTGCTTGCGAATACGTACGCTCCCTCCCACTCACATGTGCTTCAGCACTAATAACGCCATAGGGAGGTTCCTGCCGCTTTTATATGTGGAAGCAGCTAAGCAACTATTAACTAGCAGAAACACAATAGTAGCTTGTTATCCATAGTAGCCACCGACAGTAGATTACAAGGACACGCTTTCACCTACTCTCACAACAGTTTCTCTTTTCCTCATCCTTCCTGGCAATAAAAAAATTCGCTTGCCAAAACGTGAATGTACAACATGAGAGAAGGACAATTAGCACTACTGAAGTGTATTCTGCATTTCTGCACCAACAAACTAATATGTAAACGGTTACCATTAGGTTTCAGAGTTAACAACCAAATTGACATGAGTGGATGCAATTCTCATTCCATTATTCCTCCATTAACTTTGGAAAGCTTTTATTTACCCATCTCAGAGTGAAAAGTTTTGGGATAGCACCCTTATTTGGATAAATTATCCTACAATTAAACTGACCTGTACCTTCTAGGAAACCTGTATTTTCTTTCTCTTGTTTTTATTCTTAGAATAAAAATAAATGTTCTGTCAGTGCGGGCATGAGCTTCCATTCAAGCTGGGATGCTGAGTACATGGCCACCCCATGGCCAGCCCAGCTGCCTCTGCATGCTCCTGCAGGTGCAATCCCCCACTGGACTGCGGGGTGGGATTGCCAGCAACTCAGGGACTCGGGTGTACAAGGAAATGTCCTGCCCTGTTTCCTTTTCCAGTAAACCCTGCTGCATCCCCCCCACCCTTTTCTCTTCTTGTCTGGGGTGGCATGTAGAAGTCCTTAATCCAAGGTCTCTCACCAGTCTGGAATTGTAGATAGGTGATTTGATGGGGGATGGCATCGGGCAGCTGATCCGTTTTTCCTTCTGGCGCCGGTTGCAGAACCAGACCCGAACCACCTCCTTTTCCATGGAGAGCTGCTCTGCTATCAAGGATATCTCCTCTGAACTGGGCTTGGGGTTCTGCTGAGAAAGGGCAGGAGGTTAAAGAAAGCCTCGAAGAGGTGTAGCTTACAGCATCAATGTATGCTTCTGCAGCTGGAAAGGCAAAGGACAAGGGTGGGGTTGGCTATAAACTGGGGAGGGGAGAAAATTTGTTTCTAAGACAAAAGGTAAATATTTGGGTGAGAGATTATGTTCCCTGAACCAGAAAGTGCCTCTGATTCAACATCCAGTCTCATGGAATCAGTGGGGGATGAGTCACAGTACCTGGCCCTGTTATTGCATAAAGCACCACGCTCTTTGATCTTAACAGCACCCTAAATCATTGCTTGGGGGGAAGCTAATGACTGGTGGTCTTCTTATCACTACACAGGACACACAAGCTCTGAGTGCTGTTTGTACGCCTACCTGCACCATCTCAGAAGAGCCATTTCTTCTCTTTCTTCCTCCATCCCTCATTTATAAAGGGAAACAATAGTACCTATCCTTTTCTTCTGAGTCACTTACTTTGTGGTGCATTTGACAGCATTTGGCTCTATGGGTTTTGAACTGAGTTGGAGACTTGAGGGTCAAAAATACCTAACACGGAGATGCCAAAACAGTTTTCCCATTACAAAGAATGCCTCATACTAGCTAAAAATGAGGTGCCCATAATGACCTGACAATGTCTTTTGTTCTCATTAACAGTCACAGGAGGAAGTTTTGATGTGATCAGATATGAGGGAGAAACCAAGAAAAAAATGAGGGCTGTTCAAAAACAGTTTCGATGAAAAATTTTCAATGGACAAGTTAGTCCTACTGATTTAAAGCTCTGTTTGGCTCTCTGCAGTGTTTTTTCTTTAAAATCTTGATGCTTGAAAAGTAAAAGGCTCCACTTCTGACATGATTCAGCAGCAATATCTGGAGCAGCCAGGCCTGCGTAACAGGGCATCCGCTTCTATGCTGCACCGTGGCCACACAATTCCTGTGACCCACGCCCACAAGAGAAGAGGAGAAGAGGTGGGTGCAGGAGATCAGTTCTGGCTAGGGCACTGATCAGCAGAAGGTAACGGGGAGGTGTGGCGATGAAATTGTAATTCCTTTAAAAAAACATTTTCCAAGGAAATATTTGGGTTTGATGTCTTTGGGTTTGACACTTTTCCTGTTAACCCCTTCAAGCATTTTCTAACCTGCTATCAAAACAAACAAAAAAAGAGATGTCTCTTTTTGAGGATTCAGTGCTGCTATGACCTAGCAAATGCCAAACTTGAAGAGAGTTCACAACACATTGAAAGATTTTCCCCTCACATCTTGAAATCTTTTCTCCAGCGTGGAGCGAATGTTGGTCTCAATGCTGGTTCGCTTCTTTCGTTTCCGTCCAAACATCTCATTCACTGAGGGGTAGGAATTGGGAGTGCTCATGGAAGAATCCAAAGGAGCAGATTCTGGGGAAAGAGGGAGGGGAAGAGAGATATTCAAGAAGATAATGAGTTATTTGCATTCCTAGAGCCTTTATGAGAACTATAGCACCTCCCAAAATAAGTAAAACGTTCCTACATTGTGGATCCTTCCTATGATGATGATTAAAATTGCTCCAACCATCAGAAATCCATCAATGATCTTGTCCAAATGAGGAAAGAAATACGGGTGCTAAATTTTATTTGATACAGTATTTTTCCTTTTTCCAGCTTGATTTCCAGCCTGCTCTGATGGGGACCACACATTTTCCAATTATTTCATTTCACACAGTTAAAGATGTTGACTTACACCACTGGGCTTGAGCCTCATGTAGCTGAGACACCTCCTGACATAAACTGGTCAAACGTGCAACTCCTGAAGGGCTGCCTGAAGCACAGGAGACGAATGCCGCTCCCACAGTGGTTTGCAGCCAGCAGAGAACACCAGCCCAATACTGCTACTACCAGGGATTCCCTTTGCAGTGATATCTTCCTTCTCTAATTACTGCTCATGGGATGATGTCTGAGTGCTTGAGAAGTCACTTCCTACTCTTTCCAGTTTACATAGGGAGGGACTGAATGGACCAGCCCAGAGGTTTGCCCCAGACCACGCAACAGAGCAAGAGGCGATGCAAGAAGGGATGCCCCAGACACCAACTGCAGTGTGAATCCCATGTTGCCAGAGTGAAAGGACAGATGTGGTTTGATATCCAGGCTGCTACGCAACCCGCTGTGTGATCCACAGAGGAAAGCAGACTGTTACCAGCCCAGCCATGGATCTGAGAGGTCTTAGCTCCAGCTCCGATTTTCCTGGCTTTTATGGGAGGTTCCTGGATGGATCCTCTCACATGCTGGCCAGTACTCATAGCATTTTTGCATGCAATGTCACCTACCTGCATCACTCAGCCACTTCTCCAGCAGGGGTTTGAGCTTGCACATATTCTTAAAGCTCAGGTTGAGAGCCTCGAAGCGGGAAATGGTAGTCTGGCTGAAATCATTGCCATAGAGCTTCCCCATGGCAAGTCCAACGTCACCCTGGCAGAGAAGATCCAAATCACAACATGAGCTCAGAAAAACCCCTCACAGCTTGCTGCTGTCGGAGCACCTCTCAGGCGGCTTCCAGAATAGGTGCGTCTTAGTTTCCATGACCTGCCTTCCAGAGAAAGTGACTTGGCTTCCCACGGGAGTCTGCCTCACACCCCTGAGCCTTTGGGTATTGACAAAGGTGCGGATAATGAGGTCATGGTAATGAAGTATTAGGAAGAGTTTCTCTCTTCATGTGTTTGGAAGGGAATGCTCCAAAGAAAGCCAAACTATCTAATCCAGCCCTTCCTCCATCTGCTTCGCTGCCACAAACTCCCCCAGCCCAACATGTCCGCATCACAAGTGACACCAACATTGACGAGGCTGCTCACCTGTGTGAACCCCAACTTGATTCGCCTTTGTTTAAAAGTCTTAGCAAACTTTTCCAGCTCCTCCAGGTCACTGGGTTCCTCAGATGCTCCTGATGGAGTTAGGTGCTTTGCCACTTGCAAATGCTGGGGTACGTCCAGGTGGGGTTCAACCGATGAGCCAGGGAGTCCAGACCGGCCCACAGCCTGTTAAAACATCAGAAAAGATGCATAAGAGTCACAACAACAGAAAGGCACACAAATTTCTCTGTTATTTGCCCTTAATGAAGCAGCACATTTTGTAGATGGGTGCTTCTCAGGGTGGGACTGTATGTTGGACTGGAAGTTGAGGCAAGTTACCTGTGATGCCAGGCTGGGTCCCGGCTGGGAGAGGAGAAGGCTGCCTTGTTGCTGAGGAAAGGAGAGGATGTTTGGCTGCAAAGCTGAGGAGAGAAAGAGAGATGCATCTGATCAGACCAGTTCCTTCACTGGCATCTCGGCAGCTGAACATCGCTCTGCACAGGAAAGGCTCACAAAGCTCTGGATGGAAAATGTCAGCTAGCTGTTATTCAAAACAAGAGACTTCCAGCCATTACAAATGTGGATGCTCTGAGCTGGATTATGAGAAAGGAAAGGTTCTTTTCATGGCATTTTGGCCATGGCTATTACAATAATGATATAGGTAAAATGTCTCACCCACTGATCCCTGCGTGTAGCTCATTAACCTAAGGCTGAACTAGGGCACAGACTTTTTACATAGACATCTAACTTAGATTTTTAGATGCCAAGCGGCAGAGAATTTACTACATCCTTAGTGGTGCTATCTCCCAGTGCTTAATCATTGCAGTTGCTAAAAGAAAAAACTGCATCTTATTTCCAATAGAAGCTCCTCTGACTCCAACTTTCAGCCACTTGATCTTGTGGAAAAAATCCTGATCCTACAGTTAATCTCATGAGCCTACCTACTCTGCTTTCTACTATACATTTAATTTTGAAGTGTCATTTTGAAGCCATCTGACCCTTTCTTTTCTACCCTACTGTATTTCAAATAAATTGAATTTCTTTTGGAATATATAAACTGACACAAAATGATGAAAGAAAAAAAAAAAGGAAATCTATAAAACTAACAAAAACTAGTATTTATGGAGACTGCATAATTGTTTAGTTGACAAACTGCCAAGTACAAGCCTATATCTCTTACAGGGAATGTCCTAAAGGATTAAGCAGTGACTGAGGCAATGCAGTTCCCTAGAAATTTAGTTAGGTTCTTCAAGTCTGTTGAGGGTGAAGCCTATAGAACTTAGTGAGGATTTATAACCTTTCTTGAAACAGTCAATATATTCTATTGATTGTAACTGACAATTATAGGGAAAACTATAGAAATTTATGGCCTTCTACTAAAAAAAATAAAGGAAAAAATATCATCCCAGAATCAATCACTCCCCCCCTCTCTCTTTCTGTCTTTCCTTTTTTAATTTAGATCTGAATGTGCAGGATCCCATTTATTTATTTAGATTGGTGTTTCAGTAAGCCTTCTCTAATGCTGGAACAACTTTGAATTTCAAATGCAGACTGGTAATGAGGTGCACATTTTTAACAGTGAAGGTAATTAATCACCGGAATGGCTTGCCTAGGGACATGGCGGATGCTCTGTCATTTGGAGTCTTTAAAACCATGATTGAACACCTTTGCGAAAGCTAAGCTCTAGCTCAAATGAAAATTATGGACTGGATTCAGGAATCACCGGTTTGACAGCTGATGAGACAGAGGCTGTGTTTTTGTAAGATGAAGACTTCAGCAGCAATGTTTTGGCTGACAGTATTCCCAGCATCTACCTGGCTCCTTGTTTCCACCTTTACAGCTGCACAGAGCTCTCCCCCCTTATTCAAGTGTGCCAGCATTAGCTATCTGAAGGGCTGCACAATGAATCACATTGGGCCATAACGAATCAGACCTGGGAATGTATCTGGCTTAAAAACAACTTTAAAACACTAAACCCAAAACAAACCGTGTGTCCTCTTGGAAAGGTTAAGCCCACAGCCAAGTCCCTTTGGCCGAGAAATCCATGAACTGATGTACCCATCAGTCAGAACTCAGCAAACATTGAGGGTGTTCCCGTGACAGCCCAAGGGAAAACTTCAGGAATATTTCTATCATCTCTTTGGTGTGAAGAACACTCCACCTGTATCTGTACCAAACAACTACCACCACAAAACCAGTCTGTGCCTTCACTTTCACTCCCCAGTGGCTGTGCAAGCACACAGCAAAGGATCATTAAAACTTGGCAATCATCCATTCAAATGGAAGTGCTCTTGCTCAAAAAGCCAGCTGCTGGCCAGAATATCCAGTCTTCATCAAGTCTGGAACCAAAAGGGGTCAAGGCCAAACAAGTGGCCATCTGTTGGAGGGGTTATAGCTGCCAAAGGAAGTCCCTTAACAGAAGAAACTCTAACTCTAGAAAAGGAAGCAAGTTCTCTTTTCCAGTATAATGCATTTCCTATTATACATTAATAAAAGCAGATGGTAAGCAATAGATTATCCCGACCCTGCCATTTCAAACAAACTAAACTAGATTATTTTCAAATATACATGAAGAAGTTTCTTAATACATCACTCGGCATCATTTGGCAGAGAGAACTGCTTATATTCTGTCAACGAGAAGTAGGTTTGCCACTTGCCTACAATATAATAGTTTTCTTCAGGAGAATATGTACCATTGCATTCAAGCTGCAGAGATTTTAAGGATTTAATACTGAATTTTCATTCATATGGAGGGACCTCTGTGCTGGAATAAATCAAGAACGCGAGCAAAGGACCAAAGTCCCTTTGCATCTGTCAGGTTATGGATCAAAGCCTCTGTTTGCCTATCCACAAGCAGCATAAAACTTCATCGGTGGCATGCCTATATCCCTGTTGTTGGAGAAAGGCCATAAAAAATATTGGTGGTGAAAATAGAAACATGGGGTCTTTGTCAAGCACTGGGCTCAGTCCTCAGTCCTTTCATCCCTTTCATGAAGCTGATTACACTCTGTTTCAGAAGCAGTTAGACCTCCTGTCCTCTCCTGCCCCATGGCTTGGAGCGAGGTTTGGGAACACCCACTGGCAGCTCCAAACCTCTCAGCTCTCATCCCCAGGTTGCTCCTGGCTAGGTTAGACCTGTTCATTCTAGTGCCAACATTGTCCTTTCACCAGAGCAGCTCAGCTCCTTCCCTGGATTTACTCTCCCTCTAAGGTACTTCGAGCGCTCAGCACAACCTCTCATCAGTTTTCTGGAAGAAATGAAGAGCGCTAACCCAGTGAGGCTGGAAGCCCAGGCAGGCTGCAACTGCTCCCCAAGGAGCAGGCTCCTTGCTCTTTTGCTGGAAGCCAACCAGATGCTGTCCTGAATTTCAGAGGTGGGATCCCTACCAGGTCTGCAAAGACTGGCCCCAAGGTGGCACTCTTGGTGCACACAAGCCAAGGTGCCAGGAGCACCTCCTGAAACGGACCCTTCCCCGAGCAACTCCTGGGATCACCCCAGGTGTGTGAACCAGCACAGGGGGAAGAGAAGGGGAGAATGCAGCTGGTAACGTAGCAGGGCAACAGAACCATCATGCTGGGAAAATGTAACAGACCAGATTAAAAGCAACAGCCATGAGGAAGAAAGGTTTTTCCTAGATAGGTATCTGCTTATAACAATGCCCCTTTCAGCTTTTATTGCTCTTACCTTGTTGCCCGGCCTGAGACTGAGACAGAAGAAACTGGGGAACTGACTGCATATGACCAGGGAGCAATACAAGCTGCTGCAGGGTGTGAAGAGAGCTCATATCCTATGGGAAAAAGCAAAGGGAACAACAAAACTCAGAGATGTCTGCTCTTCACACAGCATCACCTCTCCTATAAAGCTTCCCTGCTCTTTTATACTGCCTTTGACACCCCATTCACACTTTTCATTTAACTGCCAACACACCGGATTTGTGTGATTCATGCACTGGAGAACTACAGATCCAGAGGTACTCCAGGATCTGAAGTTTTCAGCTGTATAAGAAGAATTCTGTGCACACACAGACATCCGCGTGGAGAACTGTCTACCTCTACTGAAAAAGTAAATTCTTGAAAAATGACATTTGTGAGGCAGTGGCAATCAAAACCTGGTTGTTAGAAGTAACAGTGCAACTTCTTGGATTTCCATTTCTTCCAGATAATGTATTTTCAGAGAGTGAACTCCCTAAAATTACATAGGAAAGTGCAGCTGACTGTCCCATCTTATAAACACTGAGAGCCTACTTTCCACAGAAGGCTGATTTCCCAGCCAGCCGTGTGCTGAGATGGGACAGAGATGGTTCAACAGCACCTGATTCTCTGCACCACCTGCAGACATGTTGCAGTGGACATAGTGATCAGATCCAAAAATCTTTCCTGTTCTTTGCCACGCAGCTGCCAGGACTTCCCCACTGTGCATTGAGCAGAGCAGGCAACAGGTACTGAGAGATGAGGATTACATCCTAGCGCTCTTTCACATTGCTGGGGTTCCAGCCCTAGGTCCTTTTCTGGGATTAGGGCATAAGAGTTTGTATTTGCTTGGGATAGACACCAAAAAAAAAAAAAAAGCCTCAATAAGAGCAACTTTCGTTAGAGGTACATTTTTACAGGAACTCATCTCAATAAGATGAGCTCTTTCACCTTCTCAGGAACTGTTTTGAAGCTTTGGAGAAATTGAACAGTCCCTGAATTGTGTAAGGGATCTGAATACCCTGTGAAAGAATGAGGGAAGAGATTACTGAGGAGCCGTGCGGCCTTCTGCCATCTAACTCCCATTAGAATTTAACAAGAGTTAAGTGCTAAGCTCCAATTTTTTTACCTTAGGAATTAGGAACCTTTTTACCTCAAGGAATTAATTTCTTCTCTGGTGTAAATCAGTTTGAGGCAACATATTCCAGGATGGCTACACTGGTTAAGATCAAGAGTTAATCTATCCTAGAATCCTATCTCCAACAATGGCATTAACCAGACGTTCATGAAAGAGGAAGACCAGGGCAAGCATATCTAACGCTTCCCCTTGGTGCTGTCCCAGCCTCCAATTATTTCCAGTTCAAGGGATGTCCTGAGCATGGTGTGGCTTGCCTACTTAGCAAACCCTCAGAGGAAATCTCTTCCAAGTTTGTGTCCAGTCAACCTTTGAAGCCATGTAAATCTTCCTGCAGAGAAGAGAGAGGCTGAGGAGGAAGCTGACCCGCACCAACACAGGTTCACTTTTCCAACCTAGTGTTCATCATACCCTCAAGTCTCCTTTTGCCACTGTCAAAAGGCATGTGTAATTTGGCAAGTGTCTCAAAACCAGCCTCTTCTCCAGAGGTTCACTAACCAGTGCCATTTC
The DNA here is from genome assembly GCF_000687185.1 of Egretta garzetta. Classification (NCBI taxonomy): domain Eukaryota; kingdom Metazoa; phylum Chordata; class Aves; order Pelecaniformes; family Ardeidae; genus Egretta; species Egretta garzetta. Next base: position 1,794,941 of record NW_009259602.1, on the reverse strand, counting down.
AGACTTCTGGATCCCTGAAGCAGCAAAGTCACTTACCCCTGCGATTTGGCTTCCGGGCATCATTGATGATCCCTGCACAAGGTGGCCTGACCTAGGGGGGATTGTGGATTGCAAGGAGTCGCTGAGGTCTTCAGTTTTAATCTGAAAAAGAGCAAATTAATTTCATCATTAGGGAGCAAAGGGACACAGGAGGTGTGGGGTGGCTAAGAGTCTGAGAGGCTGGAAGGGATCGGGAAGGGGCTCCTTTCAGAGAAAAGTCAGAGGTCAGGGCTCACTGCTTCCATCCCTGGCTTTGCAGAAAGGCATGGTCATTCCCCACTTCTGCTCTCCAGTTTATAACATGGACATAGTTTTCCTGCTCTGCCAAACCAAGGGGAGGCTTGCTGTTTGCTCAATTAAAATGCATTAATTAGAACACTTTAGGAAGTAATCAAGTTCCAGTGACTTTGCAAGGTTTCAAGCATGCGAGTGCTTTCCTCAGAGAAAACATGGAGGTATTTTGTAGAGTTATAAGGAAGACACGAAATAATTCTCCTTCATAGATCACAACTCACAACCCGATGGCAAGGCTGGCTATAGATAGCCTCTCATTTTGTTCTGCAGGTAGCAGAGAACAGTACAAGGGGATGGGAAAGGAAAGGTCATGAAGTAAAAGAACTCAAAAAGCAGTGTAATCTTCCAGACTTGAAAATGCAGCACCCCAGGCACCAAACATATTTGCTCAGCTTCTACCAGAAAACAACAAGAAATTGTACATGTCTGGCGAGGAAAAAAATCTGCTTCCTTACCTAGAACAAGCTGTGGAAAAAGAACTGGAAAATTTCACAGGTGTCAGCCCTTTGTCCAGTGGTTACATTGACCTACGTTAATGCTCAAGAAAGATTCCCATCTACAAAAAAAATCATGATTTCCAAGTCCACATTTTTCAGAAAAGAATTTACCCAGGGATGAGAACTGAACCCTTGCGTCTGGTTTATTCCATAGTCTCCATGTTAATCTCTAACATTGATATTACATTAAAAAAAAAAAAAAAGGCAAAACCCTGTTACATCGCTTTGAATGAGCTGAAATCCTTTGGCAAGGCTGACTTGCAGGGAACAGGAGAGAGGGGAACCTGGTTGGGGGGATTTTAGAAGTTTTTAAGTTAATTCCTGAAAGCTGTCTGAGGGGTGTCTGCACGCAGATGCTGTGCACAGGAGGCAGAGTAGTCATACAGAGCTCTTATAACACATTTGCTTTAAGACGAGATCCAAGCTAACAATTTCCAAACTTAGGCTCAAGTTTTTCCTAAGCATGAGAATGCCTGGAACAAAGCTCACATCATGAGTCCCATTCCTCATCTAAGCCCTTCCAGTGAAAGAAGCAGCACTGTTTTCCACAAACTGGAAAAACCAGGAGGACACCAGAAAGGACGGGTCTTGAAAACCCTGTCCACGGGCTCAGCATTGCAGATTCACTTTTACTACAAGGGCTGAACCTCACCACCTCCTATGAAACTACAACCGAGCCCAGCATCCCCCAGAAGACAAGCGGGGTCGCGTTTGCCAGGATTTTGCAGAGCTGATGTAGACTTTAGGTCATACAACCTCCTACCAGCAGAGGGGGACAAGAAATTCAGCTTTTAAAAACAATGGCCCAAGTGAAAATTTTTGGTTGAGGAAGGTTTTATTTCAGTTTGACTACAGCAAACAAATACACAAATCTCCACAGGAGCAAAGGAGAAAATGTGCTCACAAGAAGCTCACAGCTGCAGTGCAGGGAGCTGGCCCTGTAATATTAACCTCTGCATTTTGGAAGGTGCTACACAGAGGGAAGAGAATTACAACATCTCCTTTCATTACAACTATAGCTCTGGACACTGCCGAAACTAGTTTTGCAATAGTACCAGCTCCTTGCAACAAGAGTTATACATGCTATGAATTCCAGTTCTTTCCTACCTTTCAGGTTGGCATGATCACCCATCTCAGCCTGGCAAAAAAAAAATCAGATGGAAAGATCTTCTCGATCACAATCAATGCAGATAGTGTCTAAGTTACTAAATGTTAGACAAAAGGCTTGGGAGAATACACCGTTACCCCTGCGCCATCCAGCCACTGCAGGCAAAGGGGTTTACGCACGTTTTTCTTTCTGAGGGTGCATTAGAAAAAAAAGTCATCGAAGCCAAAAAGTAAAAATAAATTAAAAAAATAAATAAATTACCCCTGCTTGTAAGTCATGTGTGTCTGCCTCGCACAACGCATTCATTCAAGTCTGAACAGTCCCAAAAAGAAAAGTTATCCACGTCTTAGAGAACAAGGCACTTGATCCCGCGTAAGTTATGATCCCGATAGGAGTGAAGTGTTGAAGAAGCACAAGCCATTTCCAAAGTGGAATCAATTTTTACAGCTGCCAAGTGGAATGATTTGGAAGCATTCCAGTGTGAAAGGGGTGTGTAGCTGCATCCCGGCATCGCACAATATGAGAATGGGAGGTGGGTTTGGCAAAGGACCGGTTCCCGATTTAAAAACAACAACATCTCCCACTGCTCCTTCCCCCGTCCCTGGAATTCTCTGGCTCCCTCCTGCGCAGTGGGCGGGAACCTGGGTGTTCTTGACAAATCCTTCTCCCCTGCACCTATTTTCATTGGGTTTAGGCTCAAATTTACCTCTCCCTCCTCTTCCTCTCCCCAACAGGCCTGCAGCTGGCTAATTGTTCATTAGCGAGAGTTCGGGGTATATCCAAAACTTTTAGGATGGTTTATGCAAATCTTGCACCTTCATTTTTTTCCCTGGCTAAACCGGCAGTATTACCAACTGTACATTAAAAAAACCAAAACCAAAAACCCCAAAAAACCACACACATTGTGGGCGAGGCCACTCAATATCATGAGACTCCCTTAAAATAATGCAAATTTCAAATGAATAAAACAAGGGGAGGAGTTGCCTTCTCCTTTCCCAGTGCATCTGACTCATATTTGCAGGCATTTTCTACAGATATGAGAAAAGTTTTCTTTAAAGAACCAAAAAAAGCTTGAAATTACCACAGAATCACCTCATGTAGGTATTCGATGAGAACCCTGCTAAAACGTTGCAAGTGAGCAACAGTGATTTAGTTAAAACCAGGACCAGATCCCACGGTGATTCCTCAGGACTTTGATTTTACATGACGATCAGGCCAGATGGGGAATGGGGAACAAAAAGTCATTGAGAGCAAACCTAAGTTCCTTCCCATTTAATTTGATTTGGGGAAATAACACTATCTAAGGAAAAACAAACCTGTAAAACAGCGGGAGCAAGTAATGCACTGCAAACACAACCCGCTCGCTGGCAGTTAGGGAGAGGTGCGGAGCCTGGGTTGCCAGCTGCAAATCTTCAGGCACCTTCTTCCCCTTGGGCTTGAGGGGAGTCTCCAGGCAGGGCTGGGAGCAGCTCTGAGCTCCTCCCGAGGAGGTAACAGCAGGTGGCGGCAACCATACGGTGCATAGAGCTACCTAGGGCTTCTCCGGGATAGGCAAGGAATCACACTTGCAAATCTCAAGTGGATGTTTTCACAGCCTTAAAATAGGGTCAGCTGCCCCCAAGCAATCAGAGTGAAAAACACAGGAAGGGTGACTGGATGGAAGGAGAGTCCTTTCCTTAGTTGGCTAGCACGTCTGCTGGGCCTGGCCAAGGATGGATTGTTTCTTACCTATCTCTGGCCTAAAAACAAAAACAAAAAGCAAAACAAACTAAGAAACATATTGAGGGCGATGGAAAATGATCAAAGCTCTTCAGCTTGCTTGCGTAACTGATTTGTGGAAGGTGTTTCATAAACATTTCATAAGAAGGAGAATTATGAAGAAAACATCTCCCAACCTGCCTGCAATTACTGCACAAACTCTTCCTTACCAGTAGGAAGCAGGGGAGGAAAAAAAAAATACATCTGTTTTGTAACTGATCTGTGAACTTTTGGCAAACATTCGGCTGATGAAAACATCCTGCAGACATATTGCAGAGCTGTAAAAAGTCAGCCTTACATGAGGAAGTTGGAAAGATTCACCTTAGCAGCTCTGATTTCACTGCGTGGAAGGCCATACCCTTCCAACAGACTGACTGACCCACGTTTGATCCAATGGACTGACGTCTGGATCCCACTGGCTGGGCAGGACTCTGGCTGCAACCCTCCTCATATAAGCCCAGCTTAGGGTCACTGCCCACTGGTAATCTGAATCGGACTTTCTCACCTATTAGACACCAAAGCAGGCAGCCTGAATGCAGCCCCAAGACACCTCCTTTTGATGAGCACTTCTGATGCAATGTAAGCCACGCTCCGTCATCCTCTTTGCAAAGGTGGGACCCACCGACTGATTCAGCACCCACAGCCTCGGATGCTTTCCCCAAATCTGGATAAGACATCCCCGTACCCTGCGAGAGCGGGGCCGTTAAAGCCGTGTCAGCCTTCTCCAGTACCAGTTATTAGGCAGGAACTGTGGTCGTTATTGTAAGATAGAAGACAATCATATTTGTTGTGTAGTTTCTATTTAGACGGTAACCTCTTTGAAACAGATATTTATCTGCCTTCGTATCTGGCTTATCTCATAGTCAGCAACTCACAACTGCTTAAGAGTTTGCCTCACTCGCATCCCTCCCTCCCCCCGGTGCAGAGTGGTAAGGCTATCTCACGGGATAGAAGAGGATCAGGTGCACGCAGACTTGAGAGGGTCTGAACCAATTGCCCCTCCCTGAAAATAAACAGCACCTCTCTTCCAGGGCTGAATCGCTCCCAAAGCGCTGTTCGATACAACGGGGCTGCCTGAAGCTGCCCCAAAGTGAGTTGCCTGAAGTCAAGGGAAGAAGTTTTATGGCAGAAGCAGGTATCAAAACTGGATCCAAGGCTATTGCAGTTAACTAAGCCTCCCCACCTTCCAATGGCGTAAGTGTACTGCTCTGTGAATTACCTGCACACGTGGGCACCATAAAATAAAAAACACACTAATAATGAATTATAGCAATAATAATAATGGGCTTGCAATTACTATTTCCACATGTACTATCCTGCACGTTACGGCAAGGCGTAACAGACACCCAGGAAGAAAGCAGAAAACCCTTATGTCAATGCAACAATATTCACCCTATAACATTTTATATCCTTTCGCACTGAAGGGTGGGAATTTTCAAAAGCTGTCAGCGTGACAAAAGGGGAGTTAATCCCACACTGAATGCCTAGCAGACTATATCCTAAAACTCAGCAATGACAGCACACTGAAAAATTAAAATGTAATCCCTAACCTCAACACACCTGCAATACAGCTATATGAGGCCTTTGAGATTATTAATTGAGGCCTGATCTGATATGCTTTATCCTCTGAGCTGCAGCTCAGGGTGTTAATAGTTATGTCTTAGCTCTAGTAGAACTGGGGGTGGGAAATCAAAACTTTGAGCTTCACAAAAGAAAACAAACAGAACCACACTCGGCTTTTACGGGCATTCTGATGCAGCATTTCCCTAGCGTTTTGGCTTTCAGAGAACAGGAAAAAGAAAGAAGTCACCCCTCTGCGCTGAATGATAAACCTCAAAATGACCACGTGTAGCACAGCAGGCTTCAAAAGCAGGCGCTGGGCAAGGGAGTGGAGAACCAAAACCAGAGGTGGGAAGAGCACCTGCCCTGAACGGCCGCGCTCATATCGGCACCTGCTCAGGTAGGCACATCCTGACCAAGGGCTGCTCTCCACAGGAGAGACCGCGGCCTCTGCCAGAGCCTCAGCAGCTCAGAAGCTAGCTAGGGCTTTCATATGGTGACCTGTGTTCAGGGAGCACAGACCGGGCAAAAAGATACTGAAAAGCAACAGCTCACAGCATCTTCGCTCTTACTGCTTGTACTCAGGCGTGCGGTACCTTCTCTGCCAAGGCCTGTGGACATGCCAAATTGGAGGTATTTAAAAAAAGGGGAGGAGAAGATGCCATTTTCTTGGTCAGAATGCTGAGAAACTCCAAACAAAGCATGGAAAACAATTTTACCACCATTAAGGCTGCGATTTCTCTCATGTCTCCATTCCAGGATTGTCCCTGCCCATTCCTCCCCAGCCACCCACATCCCAGAGGTCCTCTTCTTCTGCCCCAACCTTCTCCTACATTGCAGCACTGCTCCCTGCATCTCTCTCAATTTCACTTGCCCAACTTCCAAAGCTCTCCAGAACTCCACCTCTGCCTACACCTTTGTGCTTATCTTCTCTGCTCCCACCCTGGGCTGCATCCCTGCCCCTTTCCTTATCAATCCGATTTCACATACACCAGGCTTCATAGCTTCTCCCATGCCCTCTTGCATGCTCACACAGGTTCTCTGGAGCCTAATCATGTTCTTGGTGAAGTCAGCAGCAAAGTTGCCTTATTGGGCTTTTCTGGGGCCAGAACTAGTGTCTCTTCTTAGCTGTTCTCCAAATTCTCTGCATGAAAAATTTCCCCTTTCCATGGATCTCTTGTCTAGGGCGAGCAGACTGTGATTGTTCTGTATTCTCTGTGCCCTCTGGCTGCCAACCAGTCACAAACGATCTAAATACCTGGCACTGCCTCCTTGCTGTACAGTGCCAACATCCCCGGATCAGTCATCCATGAGGAGGGCAGAGCAGTGTCCACCTAGCAAGTCGTGGCACAGGTAGCCCTTGGTAGCAAAGCACTTTCCACCACATCCCACATTTGAAAGGAATTAACTTGGAATCAGATGGTTCCCGTGACTGGGGCTGGCTCCATCCCAGCTCTGCAGGTTTCTCTGATTGGCTCACAGCAGTTTTGGCACCAGTTGCCGTGCCCCAGGGAACTGGGACACAAGAAGAGCAGCTAGAGGGATTGCATTAAATACACACAAGAAATATAATTAAAAAAGAAAGGGAGAGTGAGAAAGATCAACTTCACTGGAGAATATCTAGTAGTTTTTCATTTTGGGTGGAGGGAATGAAGTCTAGTGAAAGAGCTCGGACCAGTTCTCTGCTCCCAACTCAGTGGCTCTGGGCAACTTCTATGTGTTGGGGAAGCAGGGCAAGAGAGTTTCTTTCTAGCATAAACCCAACCTCTGACTCCTAATGTGCTGAGCAGCCCCGGTTCAGCCCCCTGATTTCACATGGAGCGCTAACAGATCGGCACCTCTGGGGAGAGAGAAAGTGCACTCTGATGTCAGGCTTCCAAAATTAGAGGCCTTGCTTGAAACCCCATCGCCTTCACCTTTTTATGCTATGACTTGCCCTTCTGCAAAATGGGTGCAGGGCCCCACCCTTGCTGGGTGGTGCAGGCTTTTGATTGAATTCTTGGAGCTCACCAGATGAAAGGCGTTCAAGAATTCAGAGTCCTCTCCTTATTACAGATGAGCCATTCTCTAGTAGGCAGAAGAGTCATATCCATGCACAGTAGTTCGTGCAACTCACCGCTTAAAAAGATGCCGGCCAACCTAAATAGTGGTTTGACACTGACAACTATGCCTTGAGCTTAGTTTCTATTGTGGAGACAATTGTTATGTCCCTTTAGACAGGTCCATGAAACTAAAGGTCTGTCCCCTGTGAGCCTAGAAAATATTTCCCAAAGGATGATAGGAGCCCAGTTGGAGCAGGGAATTTGCACAAAAAGACCTGTCCTTCCCTCATCTCTAAGACAGCTTTGAAACAGCTGTACAAGATATATTGCCAGTGGACCAAGGCAACAAGCATAGGAAACACCTTATAAATATAGGTTGCTCTTTAGAAGCCTGGAGCAGGAAAGCAGGAATTTGTGAACGGACTGCAGCTGGATCTTAAGGAACAGATACAATCCAGTCAACTCTGAAGTGATATTGGGCTGTTGTCAACTGTTACTGGCTAACATAAAATTAATGTAGTGGTTTCAGCCCACCACTTGAGAAAAAATTTTAGAACCCCAAATCCTTCATTCCTACTTCCATCCCCTTTTCCCCCATAATCTTCCCCAGAGACTCACTGGCCTGTTTTGGGAGTTCATTCCCAGCAACCTCATCCGAGGGCCTCTGCAAGGTGCCAGAACAAAACTAGCTTGAAGAAGGGGTTCCTCTACATATCTGTCCTAAGCAAAACAGTGCCATATATAGAAACAGAGGACTTTCCCTCAAGCCAGGGCTTTCTCTGATGCTTTCCCAAAGGTCTGCATTTCAATGAAGAAACAGCACACATACAAATTTATGCAATCAGTCTATCCCTAGGACACAGCAAGGAAACTTCAAAAGGGAAAGGCCAAGGCAGTGTTCAGCTTAGATCCAGTGTCAGTCAAAGCAGATATGGACAGCGGGCTGATTTCCAGTTAGTGAAGGCTCAAGAGATGAAAAGCAGATGCAAGACTTAGGCTGATACCCTGGGGCAATGCAGAGAAGGAGAGCGAAATCTGAATTGATCCCCAGAGGGAAGAAGGAAGCAGGATGTGAACCTCCCCTTGAGAGGAGGGCAAAACAGGACTGGGATGGAAATCTGGAGGGCAGACTGAAACCTGAACTACCCACAGGGAAAAGCCAAGCAGGAACAGAAATGACATATAGGGAACACATGAGATTAGGGGGAGGTGGGAACACAAAGTGGAATGAAAAACTATGAGAGAGATCCCTGGGGGGAGGGAAGCCCTGATTGAGCAAAATTAAATCTGCAGGGAGTTTTGCATCCCAGATATTAATAACAAACTACCTAGCAAGTTAGGCCCTTCTTTCCACCTTCAAAAGGATGGAGGGGAGGAAGAACTTGTCTGTGGTTGAGCACAAGACTATGAATCAGAGAATCAGAGTCCGTATCCCAGCTCTGCCAGGGAGCAGGTCCCTGGATTACAGTACGCCTCAATGTCCACAGGCAACTGTCCTATAAAGCATCCGCTGATTTCAACTGCAATCATGGTGCTCAGCATCTTTGAGAAAAGCCGGGTAGTCCGTCTGTGCCTGCTTCATCTGTAAGACAGGGTTAAACACCTCCCTACCTTCTGGAGGCACCGGGATGCTAAATTCATTAGCAAAGTACCTTCAGACGTGTGGGTGGAAAGTACCAAACAAGGTCAGAGCATTATTAATGGCACTGACAAAGAACCACCAGTGATTTTAGATCTCAGATGCAGTTTTCCCACTTTAATTTCTCATATCACGTGTCTACAGCACATCAGCTGTGAAGACCTGAGACAACTCTATTACCTCAAAACAACTGTTGAAAACCCCACTTAAACCTCAAAAATTCAAGTTCCTTTGGACAGTGACTCCATCAGATATGAACAGGGCAGGGAGATGAGTTAGATAAGGAGGACCTGAGGGAGGGGAACCCCTTTGGCACCTCCTGCAGAGGAGCAGGCATCCTTCACTTGGTTTTGGAAGGAAGGAATTTTTCAACAGACCCAGTCCCTCACCGCTTTTTTGTGATATACTAGCAGACACACTCAATTGGTCAAAAAAAAGTCTACTCAGGTCCTACTGACTGGGAATTTTAAGCAGCTCAATTATTTAATGCTGACTGACTACCGGGAGAGAGGCATTTTGAAACGTGTCCCTTACAGTCATATGCAACACTCGAAATGGCAATGTGTATGACCCAGTGTGCAAATATAAGTGTTGAGCTAACATGCATATGAAATACAAGGCCACTTAAATTGTGTATCTTATTTCCTTATTTTGTTCTGGATGCTTCTCTTTGTGTTCTGAAGACCTCTCCTGCCCCAGCAACACATCTCCAAGCTACCTCCTTTTCCCAGATAAAGCCATCCCAAGATCCTATTTCTAGGAAGCCTGTTAGAAAGAGAATATACCCGTATTACATCCCCTGACTGGTGTAAATCAAAGAAAATAAAGTAATAGGAGTAAGAACCACCAGGAAAGTTTAAGCTGTGCTGAATCCCGGGCTGCTCAAGCGCACTAGTGCCTGCCTGTCTGTCGGAAACACTGTAAAGTCTCACAGCAGGATCACCTTTACATTGATACAAATATCAAACCTGTCATTATCATTAAACAAATGACAGCCTGTCTGCAAGGGTTAGCCTTTTGCTGGAATGAAACTGCATGGCATATTTGGATATAGAGCACATGCAGATCCTGCTAAGCCTTTCCTGCACTGGTAACGCTTAACCTTTCAGCTTTATTTCAAAAGACACGTATTCTTCTCCCAGCACTGGAGTGCAGCTCAGTGCTTCAGAGCATGAAGGGCCTTGGAGAGGACCCCTCATTCCCTCCTCTGGAAGGGGAGGAGATCCGAGTCTTCATCCCTCCCTGGCACTCAGAGACCTCATTGCTGCAAGGACCAACAGATGACACAGTCCTGCACATCGCTTTCCTGATGGAAAAGAAATCAGTGATTCAGCAACCGTGTGTTTTCCTCCTCCAGCTGCAGATCAGTGCACAGCACTATGTGCTGGTCTACAACACCCACACCATGCACACAAGCCCTGTCATCTCCCAGAACCATCAGCCCTGCCTCCGAGTGTGTATTCCAGAAGCCAACATTATCTCAGGGATTAACTCCAGACAGAGGGTGAATTACCTGGCTCTCTAGAACAGCTCTCTTCAGAGCCATCTACAAAAACAAACAATGCAGTATTTCCTTAAAGGCTGAACGCTGCCTATACCGACGGGGAAATAAACCAAACAAGAGGTGGTAAGACCGCAGCAGCATCACCTGGTGCGGATCGCCACATTACAGCCGGAGAAAGTCCTGATTTCAACACTTTCAGTCAGACCTTTTCATGGTCCCACTCAATGCCCTTTTGGGGCAGACTCTGAAGCCATGTTTGCGGAGTTACTCAGTTCTGTCCCTGACACGCTCCGGACACAACCCCAAACCAAAAAGCAGCAGATGTCCCTATCTAGCTTGCCAGCACTGAAGGTGAAAGTTTATTACCGTCTCTTTGCATTTCCCTTGATATAAACAGGAAACAACCAGCATTAGACTCTAAATAAAAAGCCAAACCAGATAGGCAAGGCAGAAGGTGCTTCTTTTTCCATACACACCCTTTCCCCTCTCATTCACATACAAATTACTGTTGCAGCCAGGTGGGAGGAGAGTTTGAAGAGGGGAGGGGGGAAGAAATGTTTGCCAAATAGGTTGAGGGATCAGAAGGCAGCTTTCTCATAAAGCGCAGGGCTGACCCACAAACTGCGAGAAAACCTCAAACTCCGCAAGAGTTTCCCTCCTCCCCATTTTCAGGGTGAGAGCAGCCACAGCAGGGAATTGGTAGGCAAGTAAGGGGTCTAACCAGGTCACTCCACCCTTCTCTTCCCGCCTGGAGCACAACATGGGAGGGAAACAGACCTGAAATGTAGGCCATCTACAAAGGCTGGGGGAGAGGCTTAAATGATGTGAGATTTATGATCTTCAAAGTGATTAGCGCCCAGCGCTCCAAATAAAGTCAAAGAGAGCTCAGCAGCTCTTGCATTCAGTTTGGAGTTGGGTTTCAAACCATACTTCTCTGGCTTCAGTTTGAAAACTTGAATTGCAAGGTAACAAAAAAAAAAACAAAACCAAAAACAAACAAAAAAAAACCCCACCACCCAAACCCAACCTCAAACACCAAACCAAAATTAAAACCCCACCAACCTCCACCCCTCATGAAAGAGCGCAGCACCTGATTCTACATGAAAACACTTTGGTATTTCCATATCTCCCTTCTTTTTTCTCGTCACTTGAAATCTGTTTGCTGAATTGAAGATGAATTCACCAATATCTGAAGTCAGCCTGAAACATGAGGGTATAACCCGTGTGCATTTGGGCTTGTGCTCGTTTAAAGTAATATACAACAATAACAGTAATGGCTCAAGTCTACACACAGCCTTGAGAGGGCCAAGAGAGGGAGACAAAGAGCCATTTGCATCTGCCTCTGTCCATTCACATGGACTGTTACATCCCTGGCATCACTGCAAAACCCCTTCTGCGGACACTACCTGTGTTCTGGGGAATGGCACCAGATTAAAAAAAAAAAAAACCAAAACATTAAACTGAGCTTCTTTACAGGCTTTTGCTTTTTAAACCTCGAGAAGTCCCCAGTCAGGTTTGCTATTCAGTTCCACAAACAGATGTGCTGGCACAAATGAAAGGGATTTTGCAGTACCCCTTTGCTGGAAGGAGAGAAACAAAAGTGGGAAGTGAATGCTACAAAAGACCGTCACAGAACCACAATCTCTTTTTGGGAGGGGGATGTTTCTATCAAGAAGTCTCTGGCCCAAATCCTACTGACCGTGAAGCTGTCTGCCTCTACAACCAGCATCTGCTTGTTCAGTGGCATACAGAGGACTAGGACTGTAAAGATAACGGGCCAAATCATCAGCCGGTGTAAATCAGCAATGCTTCACCACAGTCAATAATGTTTCCTTGATTAACCTCAGCCCCGCTTCCAGTTCTAACATCTTTGTGGTGTTGCCATAGGAAAAGTTTGCAACATGTAACAATCTTGTACTTTCATAGCTTATTTCTGTCTTGAGGGAATTTTCTTTTATCACTAGTTATAAGCAGACTGGATTCTTCTCTTGGCGCGTAGAAAGCCTGTGCTTTGGGCTCTGCAATCCACAGAGCTGGAGACACAAGACTTTTTGTTTTCAGCTGGGTATTCCAAAAACCTGGAAGATGGCTGAACGTGTTAAGACACCTTTGATAGGAAGTTAGGACCCACCCAAAACCAGAGCAGCCAAACCAAACAAACAAACAGCAGCTTGCTGACATCTGTCAGACAAGAGCCACCAAGGCAAGCTTGATGCACAGAAAAGTCACGGCAAGAAGTGTCAACTGCCCACCTGCTGCTAGCAGGAAGCCTTTGCAAAGGATCGCAACCCTTGAACTCGGGAACGCGCGGTTGGAAGCAGGTAGGTTGCTGTACTGTTAAGAGTGCCAACATCTGCTTCAAATGCCAGGGACTGCCCGTGGAGTTACAGCCCCTTTTGCTTCCCTCACTCCAGCTCCCCGGCCAACCCCGAGAGCCCTGCAGCAGATCAGTGGTTTAGCTCTCTAGACCTCCTCTTTTTCTTTACAAGGCCTGAGTCCAGCTCCAGCAATGGCCACAGGAGTCCTTAGCTCTGGACTCAGAGAGCATTTGCTCATGTGTCTGCACAGATTCAAGACCTATGCACTCCAGAGGGCTGTAATCTTCCTGCCCTTGCAATTCTGATGTGAGATTAGGCGATTTCTTAGAGCCACATATGAAAATGTCCAGGCAATCAGTGAGACAGGGGCTGCTTTTAGCTTCGTGAAGCAGGAGGATGACAGCAAACACAAAGACAACGGTCCCTCACACATTCATTTGCAATTAGGGCTTGCTTGCCCTGCAAGCAGCACTTGCTTTTATTTGTTGTCCCTTTCCTCACTGTCTTCCAAAGAGGAATCTGCAGTTGTAGGCAGGCCTGGTCTTACCTACACACTCCAAGACCTCAAACCACCTCATCTTCAGTCCTTGCTGATATTCCTTTGAGTCAGCCCTGTGCTCTTAGACTTGCATACCACAGTGCTTTCAGCGCCAGTGTCACAAGCAGTGGAAATGCATGGGGCTTTGGGGCGGGATTTGCACATTTGCCAGTGTAAATGAGGTCCCTTTTGTTTCTAAATGACAATGGAAAAAAATTTAAAAGCCAGAAAAAGCCTGAAGCAAATGGTGATTTAAAGAAACTCTATAATTAACTAAACTTCTATGAAATAGGAAGGCCTGGAAACCAGAAGTTTAATCTGTCATTCTATACCACAAAGGGAATTGGGAAGAACTTATGTGGTCTGTTTAATGGTAGCTTCTGACATAACAGTTTTTATCTCTTAGCAGTAGCTGCCTGGGACTCAGCAAGATGAGCAATTAAAAAACAGTAATTCAAGAAAGCAGGAGAATACCTGGTAACCCAGGGAGTGTCTTACCTGCCTGTTAAAGTCCAGCCCATTCTGTTCACTTCCTACAATGAAACAAACAGAAAAAGATCTCAATATTAATGACAATCAGCGTTGGTGTAAGCTTTCCAGAACTTAGAACACACATAACTAAAGACATGCTGCTAGCCCAGCTCAGTTTACTGTAAGAGCAAGGAGAGGAGGAGGAAGGTAGAGCCAATGCAAATGCAGCAATGGAAGTATGAAGGCAGCTTTTGCAACATTGGTGGTAGCAGCCTTTGCTGAAGTATAACAGAAATGCTTCTGCCTGGGAGATAGCTGGCCAAGCAGCAAGGGTGTGGGAAAACTCACTGACTGCAAGGGAGATTCCAGCAGAGGTGAGCTGGAGGACGTTACAAATCTCCAGGGGAATCCAGGACCAAGGCACTGTGCATAAAGTAAGAACTAACTGTGGAAGAGGCTAGCAAACAGGTGGACAAGGCTGCTAACCAGGGATCTTCAGGAACCCGTGTGGCACTGAGTAATTAAGGGATATCTAAAGGAACAGAGGGTGCCGTGGGGTTGTGCTCAAGAGGCGTCTCCTTGATTCCAAGAGAGATTGGCAGGCACAGGGGGAAAAAATCAGACAGGTTTCAGCCTGAAGGTACCGCACAGGCCCTCACTCATTCCCCTTTGATGATAAACATTCCCCCCCCTCCACCACACCTGCCAAATTCATCAAGAACATCACAGAGGAAAGGTTGTACGCTCCACAGCTATGAATGCTTTAAGGGATTCCACGAAGCCTCTTTAGTTGCAAAGGCAACCCCAAGAAACCCCTTCCCTTCCTTTTGCAATCCATTCCCTAAGTCATTCTCTTCCAGTCCAACTGAGTTTGTGATAAATAGCCTTAAATTGTTCACATCCCACCAGCAGAAGCCCCCAGGGCCGCCTCCTCCTCCTGTTTTTTCCAGTATAACATTCCCCATAAAGCATAGCCCGTGCCCTGTGATCTGATCAAGCTCCAACACATCACGCTTTTTGGTAGTTCATGTCTCTCTTGCAAAAAGTTGGAAAGGGGTTAAGAGAGGCTGTGCAGGCAGGAGTGCAAATCCAGCTCTCCCGTTGACTTGCTTTCTTCAACTGAACAAGCCTCTACCCTAATCTAGCATGCAGTTTTTCAGCTTGCACCATACATATAATATTCCCAGGTGAATCAGCATGGTTCTTTGAGATCCTCAACAGGAATGTGCTTAGTAAAATTATTCATAGATGGCAAAACATTTTTACAGTCGATAACAATTTCATGGCACCCTGTTCTCTGGTGTCTCTGGAGATTTAACCTGCCACGTGTTAACAGCATTGACTGTGGAAACTGAGCTGCAGGTCTTCACTATCAAACAATACCAGAGCACTATTTCACAGCAGAACAAGCTGTTGCCCCCCTGCTCTGAAATCTCCTCTATCTTCTCACTGTCTGCAACTCAACCTGGATCCAGCTCTGTACCTTCTCCCCCAGCCTGTCTGCATTTCTGCTGTGCTAGAGCCTGCCCTTGCTTCCCATCTTTCTCCTGACCTGCTTCTCAAGGCTTTTCCTCTTCCCAGTCTCAGCTCTTTATCTTATTCCATGCAATCCCCTACTCTACTACAACCTCCAACTTGCCGCGCGCTTCCGTACCTCTCGCTGTAACCATCTGCTCCCTGACCACCTCACTCCAGCTGCTCCCGCCCGAGGAATTTGTTCATTCATTGTGTTCCAGCTCTATGCCCCAAGAGCCAACAACTGCACATATAATGATGGGAATGCTGATAGTGTTAATAGATGATCACAATCAGTATCCACACACCTGAGCAGGACTGTGTGAGGATCTTCAAGGCCTGCAGTTTCTACCTTTGAAAGCCACGGGGGGTTGATGCAATCTAAAGGCAGTAGCTACAGGGAAGAAAGGCAAGGAGGAGAGAAGGAGGAAGTAAAGTTCCCAGTTGCTAAAATAAAACAGGAAGGAAAAGGTAATCTTCTGTTTTCTCGGATACAAGCGTTTTGCTCACGCTCAAATGCAGCATGTTGACAAGGCAAGATTCAAAGACCTTGAGGGAAATCCCTATGTCCCAGTGACGATGGCTCTGAATCACTATCATACACCCCAAAACTTGGAACTTGAGAGGCACAGCTGGAATGGAGTTTCACTCTACATCGCTACCACCAGGCTCAAGTTCTCCAGCACATTCTTTCCTCCTCTTCCAAGCTTCCCATCTCCCACTGTTTCCTCCCTGCACAAGCACGTGCAGCTGGCAGACTTCTACCTTTCTTCTTCCCTTCCCCTTCAACAAGGTCAGACACAGCTTGCTCCAAGTCCTACCCTCTGTTTTCTCGCACATCCCTCCGCAGATCAACAGGGGTGTTCACAAGCACCTCAGCCGGGTATTCTGTGACGGTGGAACACACTGCAAATATGTGTGGAGATTGACATTAACTCAGTCATAGCTTGGGCGTCTAAGCCTGGGATAACTGCCCCAGGCTGTCTTGGGAGACAGCGAGGAGAAATAGGCACCTCCAGAGGCCATTCATCTGACCTATCTTAGACGCCTATCTC
The DNA here is from genome assembly GCF_000687185.1 of Egretta garzetta. NCBI lineage: Eukaryota > Metazoa > Chordata > Aves > Pelecaniformes > Ardeidae > Egretta > Egretta garzetta. The sequence continues at coordinate 1,778,603 of NW_009259602.1, read as the reverse complement.
AAGCTGAGATGAATGGCCCTCTGGAGATGACTATTTCTCTTTATTGACTACAAAGGGACCCAGGGGCAACTAGTTCAGACTTAGATGTCCAATGGTGAGACATTTAAAACTGGGCGAGGTGATTTCTGCTCCCAGTGGTTATGTAAATTGGAGCTGGATTTGGACCAGCGAGTGTTTGTGCACAGATTTATTTGCAAACAAATCTCATCTTTTTCTATTTCAGTAAAAGCCTGTGTTTGAGTAAAATTCAAATTATTCCAGCTGCAAGCCAAGGTTTGGGTGTGATAGGGATAACAACTCTCTTCTTTCAGTTAAATCAGTAACTTTCCTACAAATATTTTTAAAACACTCAGTTTCCTCCCAGTTTCTATCAGCATCAGAACTCACACTGAAGTAGGCATTTCTCTCCTTAAAGGAACGAGCTGTTCAAACAACAAGGATCTGCACTTAAGATTTTATCTTTTTAGCTCCAGGAGATAAAAAGAAAGAAAAGTGTAAGTGGCAGCAGATTCTCGGCTGCTGTAAACTGCCAGAACTCCACTAATTTTAATGGAGCTTCACACCAGCCAACAACTTGCCTCTTGCTACACCAGCCAGACACAATGGGATCCAAAGTCTCCAGCGTCTGCTAGACACAGTCCTCCCCTCCTTAAATTGCATCAAACCGGGGAAGCCCTGGGATTTAAATGGAGGAAGGTTGCTGCAAGCCTCTTGCACTATGGTTCCCAGGAGCTTCCCCATCAAACAAGCCTTCATTCCAGCACCCTTTATGGGTGTTCCGGACAGGGGGGGAGGAAAGGGCAGCGATAAGCTCAGCTGGCTCCCTGGAGCACGGCAGACAAGGACTGCACTGCTCTCCTTGGTTCACCTGGCAGCTGTTTTGCATAGCACTGGCATCAGATCTGGTGCGAGTTTGCCTGGGGAGGTTTCTCTGGGGATGGGAGCAGCAGAACAGTTCCGGACGCTTCCCCCCACCCGCTGCTGTTCCCCCCGCCTAGAACACACTGTTTGCTCTGAAAACCAAAGACAAGTGCTCTATCAGAACCGACACGATTCCCACTGGAAGCCGCTGAGCCAGTCCCGCACTTGAGGATGAAAGCACCATAATGGGAGAAAAGTAAAATCAAGATTGGAGTGCGCCTTCATCTTCACAAGGCGAACACATGCAGCAACATGCAGATGTCACCTACGGGCAGTGACAGCCGCCTGTGGCTTTGCGCCCGACGACAAAAACAGGGCTGCAACCAGAAGGCTAACCTCGTCCCCCTTCCCACCCAACTACACGTTTAATTCACCTCACCATTTGATCTCAGCTGCACAGAAGGGACAGGGAATTAGAAAGTGATTTCAATCTTTAACAGGTGTTGGGGAATTCCCACAGGGAATCAGTTTTCTGCCGTGTGCATTTGGGAGGGAAATTCAGAACAGCTGAACGGCGATGGAGGAACAGTGCCAGGCAGACACCAGGCAGGGGATTCAGCTGCCTGGGCTTAGATGTCTAACTTTTAGGTGTCTAATTCTGAGCCAATTGCTCTAGGCTCCCTTTTCAGCCACGGAGAGGAAGCAGGCGCTTCCAGAGGGCAATTCATCTCGCCCCCGAGATAGACGGCAGAGAGATGAATCACCTTCTGGAGATACCCATTTTCATCACTGACTGTACAAGGAGCCCAGGGTGAGTAGGTCAGACTCCAGCCTCAAAGTATTGAATATCTAAAATTAAGATTAATGTCGCCTATCTTGAAGATTTTAGCACTCCAGCTGATAAAGCACAATGCCATTCAAGACTGACAAAACAGGGCAGATGCAGAATGCCTTTCAATGTACCTGTTCTAGAAGCTGAGAAATTAACTTGCTCACATTAACTGAGACAGGAATCAAATCTCTTACCTCAAACAACATGAGAAGTTAAAAGATTACCCAAGAGCAGGTAAAGAACAGAGTAGCCACAATTATTATAACCATTAAACAATACTTGACCCACATGATGTAAATGAAGCAAAATGCTCACCTGCACTGAGAAGGATGTGATTCTATTAAGCAAAAAAGATATTCAGCATCAAATACACTCCTCAGGATTTCAATTCTCTTCGGACACTCAAGCAAATACCAAGTCATAGCCCTCATGCTACTATTCCCAGCAGCCAGACCAGCTACTTCTCCAGAACTATCAGGAAGACCCCTTAAATCACCTTCTCTCCATTTTAGTGGCTACCCCTGATTCCCTCCAGCTGTGTCCAGTGGCACTGGGGAGCAGAAACTGAAGCTGAGCAGACACCAGTCCATTCCCTGGACCCTTACTGGGATGTTCGCTGTTCCCAAGGCTTGCCTTAAGAAGTTCTCTTTAAGGGGAGCAAGGGAAGTGTGAACAGGGTGACAAGTTTTCAAGGCAGCCAGATAGGGCTGCAATTTTCATGTTAACTGTTTGCTCCAAAGACACAAACAGACCAAACCGGGGCATTGGAGCATCTCCATGGGAAAGTTCAGGCTGGTTAGCAAGGAAAGTGAATCTGTGCTGACTCAGTCAGCTACAGACTCCAGGGGAAGCTTTCACTGAAGGCTCAAGCATTTCATTTGGGTGGAAACCCCTGGGTTATAAAAATGCCTTTCCTTCGTCAGCAATGCGTCAAAGAAATCACATCTTCTAGTCCCACTGCAGCCCTGAGTGCAATATACCCTTCGTGTGGGGCAGGGAGCGGGGGGAGAGAGCAGGGCAGCAAGTGTGGGAGACTCGGGCAGTTTCCAGAAGGAAACCCGAGGGCAGCAGTTGTTCCCACGGAAAACATTTCCCCTGCAGGTGCTGGGAGAGGGCAAGTCTCTTCTCTTAGACCAGAGGCAAGAGGCAGATCAGACCAGCTCTTCCTTTGCCCCTCTAATTCAAGTCAAACCAGCCTTTTGTTCCCCTTTCCCCTCCCCATCCTTTTTTATCCTCTTCCATAATGGGATGTTTAAGAAAAAAAAATAAAATAACCCAACCTCAAACCCTAATCACCTTAATTTGAATTTCAAATAGCCCCCTCCTGGCCTCCCCCACGCCCCAACTGACTCGGAGCTGGGAATATGGAAATTTCTCCTGCTTGCCTTAAATGTGGCTGTGCTATGAAAATCATCAGCCTTATGCAAATCCTGAGCAGGCCCAATTGCCATAGCAACCAGCTGTTTCCAGCCCGACTGCTGCTGCTTTCATTTATTCGGGACTTGGCCTGGGGCTGTGCACGGCTGCAGGGGGAAAAAGAGAAGAGAAATCCTGAAGGCTTTGAGGAAAGTTTCACCAGGGAGTGCTAGCCTTGGAGAGCAAAGGCGTAGCCAAGGACTAGGCTCAGCAGGGGGCCAGGAAAGGCCAAGTTTCCTCAAAAGACTTTGGCCTGACAATCTGTTTCCAGCCCGATCTGAAGAGGGAACAACAAAAGGCAGAAGAGAAAAGCTCAGACTGCGCATCCCTTAGCTTCCCTGCTGAGTACAGGGAGTGCCCCTGTGCACCAAGCAGCACAGCCTGAGCACCCACCAACTCATCTCACGCAAGCCATTGCGCTGCTCAATCTGACATCCCTTGCTTGTGCACGTTTCCTTTTGACACAGAGGTCAGAGCCTCCATGCCCTATTCCAGCATGAGCCATCAAGTTTAAAAGAGACCCTACCCAGACACCTACAGTTAGAATACAATAAACAACAGCATCTCCAGGGCCCAGCAGAGACCAGGGCTCCATTCTGCTGAGAGCTGTACCCATCTCTGGGGAGAGCAGCACCTGCATGGAAGAGCTTACGCCCTGGCAAAAAGGTGGGAGAAAAGATCAGGACCCTCACTTTGGAGCTGAGGAACAGAAAGAGACTTCATGAAGTTTGTACAGGGAGCATGTGGCAGAGAGGCAACTGAGACCAGGTCTCTGTTTTTCCATCCACCCTGATATGGATTTAATGCAAAATGCACTGACATAGACACTGGTGTACCGGGAGGATCTTTTGCTTGGGTGGGAAATTTTGGTGTCCAGTTTCAGAGACACCCTTGCTTTCTCTCTTCCACTGCCAAGGGACCTTAGATGCCTTGCAGCAGCAGTGGGGGAAGGTGTCTCATGCTGGCATCCTTCTATGGGCACAAGCTGGCTCGAGCTGAGGGTGCGGGGGGAGAAGAATGAAATTCAAAGGAGCGTCCCCTCAGAAGGGACATTTTGCAAGACCATAGGCGCAGAAGCATCATAGCTCCTTACCATTTTCATTTTCTTGGGCTTTAAAGGAAAGGGTCTTTCTACCCTCAGAGAGAAGATACCTGCTTTATTGCTTCCTAATGCACCTGGATATGTTACCCAAGCTGTGAGGGTTAGATAACCCCGCTGACGTTGCCACTGGAGTCCAAAGCAGGCCAAGAGCCCAGCTTCCTGGCTCCATGTGCCCTCCCCATGAAACTGCTCTCCTCTACCTGGCTGCTGCTCTTCCAGATCCCAGACCCAACACAGCCGGGCAAAGCTGCTGGGTCAGCCAAGCACCACTGTCCTGGGGAGCGACACCGGCTGCTCCCGAGGCAGCGATAATGCTGTCGGGCCGCCCTATATTGCACCCACACGTACACACCCCAGCTCCTCTCCCCATGTGCTGGGATGCCCATCGTGCACCCCGCCCTGGGCTCCTGGCAGGCCGGCCAGTTCCCCGTGTTACAGGGTGGGGAGGGAAGATGTTCGGAGAGCCTGCAGCTATTCAGTTACTGATGGTTGTGTTTGAAGAGCTTCCCTATCGCCCTTTTGTTAAAGCTTTGGCTTCCCCCCCATAGCCTCAACAGATGAAATCAAAGGGAAGTAGCTTTGCTTGGTGTAACCTGTTTTGATCAAGCAGATAAACGGGGAACAAGTGTCTGACACAAACAAACAGACAGACAGAGGCAAGTCCCACCTCAGCATTTTGTTGCATCAGATACAGAGGGCTTAGATAAACCACAAGAAGGGGGAGATCTCTGCCTCTCGGCTTGAAGACCAGGGGCGACACTCTGCAGTGCCAAGCCCCCGCAGTTCCCATTAAAAAAAAAAAAAAATCAACCCAGAACTTGCTGGCATGGCTTTCATCAGTTTAAAAAGATGAAAAGAGCTTACAGCCAAGCATAAAACTCACGCTTGTCATTACCCCCCATGGAGTCAGCGGGACTGCCTGCGAGCCCAGCCACAGCCGCCGCATGCCAAGCGTTAAACCACGCTGGCATCACACTGGAAAGGTAACGAGGACCCTCAGACCAGAGAGATGGCCCTGTGCTCGGACTGGGGCCGACCTACGCAGCTCCTGGGTGGTGGGGGCAGTCCAACCCACCGCCCTACTGGGAGAAACTCATTCCTATCGCCCTGTTCCCCCTCACACACATACTGTGATAAAAATGGCAGAGCTGAAGTAAAGGAGGGTTTAAGACTCACAGGACTGGGTAGGGTAGGTGATAGTCCTTAGATTTTATTTTTTTTTTTAAATCATGGCTTTTGGTAAAATGGCAAAATATCATGGCAACCCGTAGACATGGGGGGGAACGTGTGTGGAATCAAACAAATGGGTTTTTGAAGAACATCTTACAGCTTTGAAGTGTTTTCTATGAAACTCGTGTGGATGAAAAAGAAAAAAAAAAAGCTTTGCTTTCCTAACCTCCTATGAAAGATGAACAATTTTTACAATTTTCTCAAAAAAGAAAAAGCCCCACGATTATTTTAAACACTTTCAAAGTAAAACAATGCCCCAGATTACCCTTCTTTCCCCTCTAAGCCTAGAACTGGCGGAGATATAAAAGGATGAGATTATGCTTCTGCTACTGACACTTCCCATCAGATCTTTAGGCATCAGTTTTAGATCAAGGGCTTGGTTTACAAAGGCATTTTGGCACCCAACTCCCTCCAGTATTTTTTTTTCTTAATTCTTCTTGGAGCCAGTCTGCATCTTTTGGTGATGAAAGACCTTTGTAAATCTGCACCTAGAAGGATTTCCATTCTTTATAAGCTATAATATTGTTAGTTTGGTAACTGCTCTCTCCTTTGGGGGTAACCAGGTTCCTGGGGAGCTGTGTGGATTGGTCCAATTCACTAGGAAATGGGTCTTCAATTAATGAGTCATTGGAAAATGGATTTTCCCACATGAAGCTAGTAAACACAACACTGAACTATTAGCTGTTGCAGTAAATATTCCTCTAACAATGTGTATAAGGGAAAATAAAAACTTCCAGGGAAGTTCAGTACAAAGAGCTTTGTTGTTTATAAACAGAATGGTCGGAAAGAGGAAAAAAAAATGCCAAACCCGACAAAGATGTGCAGAGGTTTGGGGTAAAGCATCGAGGCAGCCCCTCCATGGGCTTGGCTGGTCGTGACTGCCAGCGGGGCTGATGTGCCAGGCTACATCACCTGAAGGATGGCATACACAGCCGAGCGATAGCATGCAGTCCTGCTCTGGCCACCCTCTGCCCTGAGAGCCCTGCAAAGGACTGGTCACCCTGCAGGAGGGGTTGCGGCTGTTTGCCAGAGCCCCCCAAGAAGCTCCGGACCCTCTGCAGCATCTTCCATCAGAGCTAAGCCTGCTGTGGTGATCTCTGAAGATCCTGAACAGATCAACCAGTCGTGGGGACCATATTAGAAAAAAGAATCGTTTAAACAGGTTCCGTGTATCAGTCCGCAGGGAAGTGTCACTCTTTTGCAAATGAAGGAGATTTACTTGTTCTGATTTCCCTGCTTGATTTGAAGGCTCCTAGAGCAGAAGCAGAGCTAATGCTGCTGCAAACATTTTTGTTATTTTAAAACAAATTGACTTCACTTCTCTGCTTTCTTTTCTCAATCACCACTAGAAAGAGGTGCTACAGCTAACACTAATGGCTGTCTGGGAAGCTTAAGCTGAAAAACATATTTTATCCAATCAACTGTGGTGCCAGCTTCTTGCCTGTTTAACACTAATTGACTACAACATCAGCAGCCAGAGTCTCCCACTGCATTTGGTAACAGCCAATACCAAACCCAAATACCGACTCTCATAGTAATACAGCCTTCCTTAATCTCGATTCAGCTATGCTTTCCACCATCTCTGTGTGCCAAGATGCATAAAACATTTCAGGATACTCTGCTTCCCAATCTAAAGCCCTGTAACAGCTACCAGGATTTTTTGGAAGAGCCTGGGAAGTTGGGGACATGTTTGTTGCTAGGCAGCTTGGAAACATTTATCTCAAAAAACCAACTTGGGGTGACCTGAAAGCCCTGAGCAGAAGCTGACCTGACCAAAGTCAATCAGAGTTCATGGACATGAATAGAAACAGATTCTATCTCTACCTTAGATTACGTCAAATAACCCAGCTTATTAGCTAAGAGCACAGAGGATTTCTAGTCCTCAAAGTATGGTGTAAATAAAGGGGTAGCTTTAGTCCCAATAAAACATGCCTAGGTGTCTCTGGTTTTACCAAGATCTCATTTTTTCTAAGTCCTCTCAAACGACAAAAGTAAGAGAGAAACAGTAAAATCATTCCATGTAAAGTTTTAATCTGCTGCTACACATCCCTCTCACCCCAAGCTTAGGGCTTTTCAATACTTGAAAAACAATGATTCTTCTACATTGTCTCTATGAGATTTAGTTTTGAAAGGCATTTATTTTTAAGTCTATAGACAAGCCTCACTGTTTCTAGTAATCTTAATTTCTTATATGTAGCAAGTGCTAAAAATATTTATTATTGCTGTTTATTTGCCTAAAAAGGAATCTGACGAGAGCCTTTGTGAAATTACAGCCTCAAGGTCTTGCATTCAAAGCCCACTGCAGGCAGAAGCAATGCCAGAAAAGACAAAACTAATTTTTTTGGTGTATATCACTCCGGCAGTGCAGGAGTTGGTAGGCAACCTGGCAGAAATCAGTGCTAGCACCAGTGCTAGCATCTTCAAAGGATCACCCTGTTCTTCAGCTTTCAATATTCAAGGAAAACTGGGGCTTCTAGCCATGGAGCAGCTAGAGTCTGAGCAGCCATCAGGTGGGAGTAGTGGATACGAGAAACCCAATCATGCTTCAAGATGAAGAAGGATACATTTTTGCTGGAACTACCTAGCTGGATTTGATTATTCCTGAAGTCCCTCCCATTTTTCTACATATATGCGGGCAAAAAAGGGTTAGTCCCTGGAAGTTTTGTCTAAAGAAATGTTCCTGACATAACCCCTGCGTAAAACGAAGAGCTGTTTGTGCTAGACTGAGCGGACCAAGACTATTTCAATGGCATTATTCCTTTGGCAAGATGTGAGCGTATTTCCATGCTAAAACCGCAGGGGACATTACTGAGACGCACACTGATTCACTGCTGCTACAGAAGGATCTTGCAGGCTGATCAAGATACAAACGCAATCCTAGCCCAGAGCGCATTCTTCATCAACTCCCAGGCTGGCTGGAAGAACGCAACGTAGCAGCAACAGGAGTCAAGCAAAGCACGGACAGAAACTTCCAGCACCCATGCCTCCCTTTTCTTTTCTTTCCCTTCCCTCCTCGGGCTCCCTCACCTGCCCCCCATGTCCCGGACCCTCCTTACCTGGCTCCACCTGGTCAGGTTCATGCCGAGCATCTGTGGAATCTGCCGCATCACCGCTCATCTTGATCTCTGGAAAAGGAGGTACAACTGATTTTAATAACCGGTCACAGTCCCAGGCAACAGGCACATGTGGCTTCCACTAAACAGCACAAATGAATGTGTAATTATAATAAACCATCAGACTTTCAAATTTCTGATTCCTCAACATACAGTCACTAGAATATTCATCAGCTCCGAGGATGCACTTTCCCTCCTGTTGCTCTTTGCATCCCCCTCATCCCTCTCCCCCCTCCCCAATTTGCTGCTGTGTTCCCACCTTTCGCATCATTCCTCTCCCGCGCAGAGGATGAAGGGTTGTTTAACCACCGGGAGCCCTCCCGGCCTCTCCCCCGAGCCTCATGCAGGCTTCCCAAACCAGCTGGTGTGGCTCTCAGTTTGACACTGTCCTCTACCACACCTGTGGAGCCAGGGGATCCCTCCCAGCTTTCTCCTCCTCTCCCACATCCTTTCCTTGTCCCCCGAGAGGGCTCAGCCGGGCCAGCGCTTGGTGCTGTGCACAGCCCGTGCAGGGAGGCCTTTCCGAAAAGGCACAGAGCAAGATGCTCTCGGAGGGTAGCGAAGTCTCTTTTCTCCTCTCACCTCCCTTGCAAACTCAGCTTGTTTTTCTCAATACATCTGATCCCTATTTGCAAACTATTTGCCCTGCTTTCTCCCACACGCATGTGCTCACACCCCTGGCAAACCAGGCAGGATCTGCCTAGCTGGAAAGCACAGTCCCCAACCCAGGAGCAAGAAGAGTCCTTTGCCATCAAGCTCACACATCTTTCCCCCCATCCTTATCAATGCCAAGAAATTTGTCATTTACCCTTGAAGTGATGGCTGCCACCACACCCGGGGCCACGTTCTCCTTCGGGGACAGCTGAAAGACAAGGTGGGAATGGTCAACTTTACACGGGATTGCTCATCTCCTCCTTAAAAGTACACACCAGTGAAAAAAGGAAGAATATCTATTCAAATTCAGATGGACACCCCCTCACACTCTTCTACCTTTTGCATGGGAATTTTAACTCTTTCCAGGCTAGTTGGGGAAAAAAGATAATAATTTTTTATAAAGAACCAACTGATTTGCATGTGCTTCCTGCAGCCAATCCCGGCCACAGAAGTCACCTGATTTGCATCAGGTAATAACAACAGCATGGAAGCTGGGCCAGTGTTTGCTGTGGTTTTGCTGGGGTAGAAAAGGCAGGTGGAAGCCTTCTTAAAGGCAGCATGCAAACCTTTTCCTCTTTCCTAAGTATGCCTTGTATTATTTCCAAACGGCCAAAAGGCTGAGAAGAACTCAATAGGTTTTTATACCCGTTTTCCTCAATTACTCACACTAAAGCAGGCAGGCCTTTTTGTTTGTTTTTTCAGGTTTTCTTTTCCCCTATTCAGACTTCCAGTGTACAAATTACCTGCTTCTTGGCCAAAACTGAATAGCTTTGTTTAGGTTAAAGTTTGAAACTTTTTCTTCAGCAAATGAATAAAGGAAGAAAAAACTTACAAGATTTTATACCAGAGATGGAATGCAGGAACATTCAGATACTTCAGAAACTTCCTTTCTTTAAATTGCATTAAAGAGTAAGAGGAAAAAGGAGAGAGAAAAGAGTTGTGGGATTTTTTTTCCCTTCAAATAAACCCGCTGCAATTAAGACATGAACATTTAGTGGGGCTTCTAAGCATTTCTACTGCAGGAAGAGTAATTATCATCAGATATAAACATCTTCTTGTCTTGTAATACTGCCAAGGGACCCTAACTTAGGCAATCTACAAAGCACAAAGTTTTGCTTGCTGCCAAAAAGTATCTTAAAAAAAAGCCAAGTTCTCATAAAATAGAGTAAGAAAAATCATAAATCACGCAGAAGTTTGGTGCTTGCTCTAGTGAGAAAGTCTGCAAGTTTGCAAAAAAGGTAATGCAGGTTTCATTGCGAGCACACAGATAACGAACGAATGCATGCTAGTGAAAGAAAAATATCTAATCTCCAAGACCAAGGAGCCCCTTATGGGCACAGAGCAAGAGACAGAGCAGTTCAGACAGAGCTGAAGAAGGGAAGATGCAAAAGCAAATCATAAGAAACTCTGTCCCTTTTGGGAGTAAGCCCTCTGCCCCTCTGCCATTTATAATCTGGGGTGGGTGGGGAGGAAAGGAGGAATTGCAGCTGTGGCTTGATTAAACATCACATGCTATCCATCAGTTAAATTCCCTCCTCCTGGAGTCAGGAGATAACAAGATACCCTGTGATTCTCTCATACATAGAGCAGAACTTCTTTTTTCCCACAAAGATTCAAATTCCCATCATAAAAGTACACATATTTATTACATTTTTATTACATAAATGTAATAAAACTTTAAATATCTTGTGAAGAAAAAAAAAACAGGAGGAAAAGGAAAACCCTTTTGTTCAAAGCCTAGTGAGCTGAGTAGTTTGGGGCTGGCCCGCTTTTGTGTATCTATGGACAGCAGCACAGCACCAGTCATCCTCCAAGGGGGTCCTTGAAAGCAAGGAGATGACATACAGAGGAATTACTTTCTAATATGATATATGAGTGGCCAAGATAAAGGGAACGCCTTTTTATTGACACCCAAGCATCTTCCACTATAAACCAGGACAGTGATGCATCTGGATTTGAACTGGCCCGACTCCCCCCCCCATCTGACAAAACATCTCAAGACAAAACAGGCTGTGAGTCCAACTACAGGCAAGCTCCACCATACAGCTTTGCTAGTTTGGCAAGATACAGAGAATAAGCAGCTTAGTAAAAAATCTCTGGGAAAAATAATGCAACTTAGGACTGCCTAACTCCTAACCACAGACCTATTAGGAGCCGCCACTGCGGCCTGGGCCATATTAAAAATGTGCTGCTATACCTCAGCTAGCAAACATACCTGGAGTAGGGGTAGTCTGGTTTGTTCACCCAGACCAAAGAAACTATACCAGTGCAGACACTTCTCTGGGGATATATCTGCATCTGTATTTTTGCTGAAACAAAGGGTGTCAGCAAATAAAGCTTTCCCAAGCCCTTATTCCTAGTAGTTGTTCAGACATGGGCACTAGGGTAAACCAGCCTGATGACTTTAAAAGGGAAAACAAAAGCTGGTGGTGGTAGCGTGGGGAACTCAGCTTGGCTGAGACCATTACCTGGAGCTTATTGGATTTTCCGCGCTTTAGGTGCCCAAGCCCCTCTGGAGGCTCCAGGAAGGTGAAATATCCAAATGCCTGGGGAGGAGGCGGTGGTACACGCCAGGGAACATGCTGCTGCAGGGAAACCCTCTTGCCAGGGAGGAGGGCGTGTGGGGCCCGAGCAGCCCACCTTCACTTTGCACACCGTGTCTTCTCTGCAGGGCCATGGAAGAAACAGAGCACACCTCTGCGGGGACCCCAGGACTGAACATGCTGAATAGCCTTTGCACAAGGGTGAAGAAACACCCTCCCACCAGTGTTGGACTCTGGCATGTCAACGTGGCTGGGCCCAGGCTGGTCTCTCTCCCTGCAAAAAGCCTGCTTAAACCTTAGGTCCTTCTGACAGACGGCAGGGTGGGATGATTCGGTAGAGTGGAAGGTTAGTGCACACCCAACTCTGTGCAGCTCCGGACTAAATCCACCCTGGGAGTGATGCCACTGGCTTTGACAGAGGGCACAGTATCGATTTTGGGAATCTTCTCATGAAGAAAGAGTCGCCCACAAGCAAAGCAGATGGGTGGATAGGAGCCTGCGGGGGATGCGTCCCCGAGAGACACCACACACAAGCACACCCATCGCAGGTGCTCAGACTAGTCAGGCTCACAAGCTGAGCCAAGACCTCGAGCCTCCCGCCTCCCGCAGCCTCTCCTCGTGGCCGGCTGCACAGTGCCGGGGGCTCCCCAGCTGCCCTCCCCGTGGCTGGCTCTGGGATGCCAGCAGCCCCTGCGTGGTGGTTGGTACCCCCCTGAGCAGGCTGGCTCCCTGCGGGAGCTGTGGCTCCCTGCTGTGGCCACCCCTGCCAGCCCGCTGCAGGCTGACACCGTGTTAGGTGATGGCATTGCCGCAGCTTCTGCCTTGCCCTGCAGACCTGCCTGTGAGCCCACACGCCAGCAGGGCCCTTGGAGGGGCTACAAGCACTGGGTGTGGACCCCTAAGTCTCCCCTGCACAGCAGGACCACCAAACCCCTGAGCTTCACTGCAGCGTGCCAATAGGTATGCAAAGGGAATGAGCCCGGGACAGACCGATGGAAGTATCCGCCCCCTCCAGACCTGGAGACAACACACAGCATCTCCTGCTGCACAAAGCACCGGACACAGGTCCCTAGCAGGGCACACATCTCCCACCCCCCCAACACCCTGCTGCCTGCCCCTGCCACAGAAGGGCCTGTCAGGATCTGGCCTTCACTGCTGCTGCCGCTCTGCTCCTACCCCAGCATCACCCTCCCAGCTCCAGAAAGCCCAAGGGATGCAGTCCTGCCCCTCCAGCACAGGGGCTTGAGCTGAGGGCAGAAGCTAAACTCACTCTGTCAGGGTGAACACAGCTCAAAGAGATTTGGCAGTGATTGCGCTTGTTCCGCAGCTAATTGCAGAGGGGGGAGGTCTGCTCGGAGAAGATGTGAGACTACCTAAGCTGTACCTCTGGGTCAGACCCCCTGGAAGGAGCCTCTCTCTTTCTGAGTATCCCTGTTCATTCATTCCTCACTCAGCCCAGCCTCCTACAGCTCTCTCCTCATTCATTTCTCCCTCCTTTTCCCTCTTTGTCATTAACTTTTCTCCGTCCAACACATGTCCCATCTCACTCACACACACACACACACACACCCTCCACCCTTGCCACATCCCTCTGCGAATGTATCCCCTCTCACTCCTCCCAGCTTCATCCCAACGACTGGACCCACAGGTCAGGCACTAAACGCTTATTTCCCAGGTACCCAAGAGACCTCTGCGCTCTGCTCCCCGACCCACGTCAGGGCTGGCAGCGAGCGATGCGCCCACATTGTGGGCATGGCTTGGCAGCCCCCTCAATAGGATCAGGGCAGCATCCATCCCCAGGTAGGAATGCGGGCACTTAACCAGGCACTGGCTGTCATAGTCGACTCCGGCGGGAGAAAAAAGGAGGGAAAGGAGGGAGGAAAGGTCACAGGAGCCAGAGCAATCCCATTTCCTGCCCAAGTCCACGGTCTCAGCTACGTGGTGAGCTCCAGCCCGATCCTTCCTCAAGTGCTCTTTACCTGCGTGCACAGACTCCAGGTTCACCATCCTGCTGGTGGAGGGAAATCCGCGGTGCGCCCAGCCTCCTGCCGTCAGCCCCAGGTTGCCAGGGGCTGCCAGTTTGCCCTCCCTCCTCTGCCACCCGCTGCCTCTCAAACCGGGCGTGGGTCCGCTCCCGAAGGGACCTAGAGCTCCATTGCCTGTTGCCATGCAGGGCCAGGTGAGCATGCGGTGCCGCGCCACGCCTCGCCCCACCTCCGGCTCCCTCGGGTGCCCTGACACCCAGCAGCCTGGCGCCCGGCCCATGCAAAAGCTCCCATTTGCATATTAGTAACTCGGGAATGGATGAGTCCCTGCAGCGCTACCAGGGCGTGGGGTGGGGTGGGAAGGAGGGAGGAAGGAAGGTGGTTTGCCCGCCCTCAGCTGCACCGATGCACCCCGCAGCACCTGCCTGCTGGGCTGTGAGTGGGGGGCTTCGTGGGGGCTCCAGCCCCAGATCCCCTCCTGGACAGGCTTTGGGCTCTGCCTCTTGCAATGCATGCCTAAGAGAGGCCAAGGCACCCAGCCAGGCTGGGCAGCAGCTGCCAGCACCCAGAAGGGAAGGCATTCGCGCTGCAGGAACAGCCCCTCCAGTAAGCAGCCTTTTCACTTCATTTCGGGCCACTGATAAACCCTGGGGTCTGCTCGGAGTGAGCCATGAGAGCAGCCTGTGTGGCTGAGTCTTTGCATCCCCTAGATCTGGGCTGAACCTGAATGATGCCGTATGAAACAGCCAGCAGAAAAGCGAAAGTGAAGAGCAGCAAGGCAACCTGACTTGGCTAAAGACACAGGGCAGGTTTAGGATCAGCACATGAAGACACCCCTTTCCTGACTTGTGCTCTGTGCGGTACATCAGTCCCCCAAGAAGAGGATAGAAGTGGCAGACAGCTTCTTCCTCCTTCTCCACATTGTTTAAAGCTGCAATATTTAACCAACTTCCAGGGAAGCCAGGGAAAAAAAAAAATTCCCTAACATTGGCTTCTTTGGTAGGAAGCTGCCAGAGGCCAGATCCCCAGCCTATGCTCTGTGCTGTGATGGGGACCAACAGTCACCCTGACGGACCCAGGCACTGCGGTTGCTCCATGTCCCTGCTGTGCGCTGCCTTGATGACCCCCACCACAGCCCGGGGTAGCAGGATGCCTGTGTTAAACGCCTGAGCTCCAGCACTGCTCAAACCCCTCCTGAAAGCGTTAACACGCTCAGTTGGTAGCTGCCAGGTACAAGCTATCACACATTCATCTCTCCCTGGCTAATTCACGTTCCAGGGCTCTCCGCTTTCCCACATACTGCTCTCCCTCCCTGGAAAGACAGGTTTCTCTGAAGAGATGGGTGGGCGGGCAGGCAGGCTCTTGAGCCTCACCTCCAACCCAGTCCGGCCTTACGGGGCTGGAGTGCCTGCCCCTGGCTTGCATGGTCAGAGAGGACATCCTCTTGAGGGCCACACGCTGGGAGGAAAGGGTGGATGTGTTAAATGAAACTCTAACAAGGAAAAAGAGGGGGAAAGTGCGGGGAGAGATGGAAGGGGGAAGGCAGGGAGGAGGGGAAGGTCCCGAGTCAGACTAAGGTTTGCAGGACAGGGCGCAAGGGGAGATTTCTGCGGGCTGTGTTCAGCGCTGCTCCAGGAAGCAGAAAGGTGACACGGGGTGGTTTGCGCAGGCAGCTTGTTTCGAGCTGCTGGAGGGGCTGGGGTCCCGCTGTGGCAGAGCCCCAGCCATTCAGGCCCTGATCCTCGGGGCGTTCCTGGGCAGCTGCTGGTCTGTTTTCTAGTGTTTTCAGCATGACCCCCACGTCTGGGTTTTCCCCATCTTGAAGACTGACGCAATCAGGTGCCCTCACTGTGTCAAACATGGATTTGCCGATGGCTTCCAGCCAGCTTTGAAGGGCTTCCGGGGCACGGGAGAAAGCCCATGGAAAGACTGGGGACCACGAGAGCTCTCCTTGCCCCCCATCAGAGCACCTTTTGTACACCGAATCGGGAGTTTCACTTGACATCGATCTTTTCTCTCTGCTTTCCTGGTGCTTGTCCCTCGCTGCCGAGCCGAGCAGCCGGTCCCGGAGCCCCAGGGAGGCCGGTCCTCCCCGGTGGCACCTCCAGCCCCAGAGGAACCCCAGGCATCCTCCGGCCGGGGATGCTGGCCGGGCCGTGGGCAGGCCCGCAGTGCCCTCTCCTGGCCCTGCAGGAGCTGCCAGCCCAGCCGGGAATCCTCGCTCTGCAGCTGCTGGGATTTGCTTTTTCCGACCATTATTTTGTGGTCAGCGGAATCGCGGGAACAAATTACTATTTAGGCGCTTTTCTCCCCAAACAGCGGTGGGAGCAAAGCCCTTCGCCTGGGTACCCTTGGCTTCAGTAATGTGCTCTGCAGGCAGGAGAGAATACACCCTCCTTATTGAGCTACCCAAACCACCTCCACTACCCAGAGAGGCAAAAAACGGGAGGGATCACAGCACCATCACTCCTTCTTGCTGTGGCAGTAAGACCACCTTCTCCAGGCAAGGGCAGATCTGCTCTAACTCTGTCCTGAGATGATCACTCTTAGGTGCCAGCAGATACGCTGTTTGGTGGTTTTTTTTCCATGGCCATCGGTGAATGATCCACCCGCTCTCATCCTCACCGTATGGGTGTGTTCCTCCACTCCTGCCGCCAATGTTTATTCCCCTCTTGGAGGAAGATAAGCTCTGCAGATAGCGCTTGATTTATGGAGCATGGCCTTTGGACGGGCCCTGAAAGCATGAACTGCAGAAAGGTGTTACAAAATCCCCCACTGCTTTTTCCTAGCAGCAAGGATTTACACCAGTGCTCCTGGCCAACTGCGCCTTCTTCTGCCAGGAAGGTCTCCTGTCTCCACCTGCAACAGCTGCTTTTCGAGGGTGTTATTCAAGTGCATCAAGAAGAAGGATTTTTCTTTGGAAAGGCAAAGGCACCGCAGTGCAGAGCTGCTCTAGCCAGGCTGGGGAGGTGGCGGGCTCTTGCAGGGACCCAGATGCACCG
>NW_009259602.1:1748507-1761148 GCF_000687185.1 Egretta garzetta | reverse complement strand
ACGCCCCGGGGATGGGCCCCGCTTGCTCTCCTCCCCTCCGAGCCCGGGGCACACGCAAATCCAGAAATGACTACGGAGTTGGGCTCAGCGTGTGCTGCCCACCGTTACCGAGCTCATGACCTGCACTTGTCTGGTACCCCCAGAGCTCCCACCGCACAGCGCTGGCCCTGCTGCCCACAGAGAGCTCAAAACACTCTCCGACCCGCGCTGCTGAACACACAGAATCCCGGCATGGCAAGGGTTGGCAGGGCCCTCGGGAGCTCACCCAGTGCCACCCCCCTGCCCAAGCAGGCTCACCCAGAGCAGGGGGCACAGGACAGCGTCCAAGCAGAGGTTGAATATCTCCAGAGAAGGAGACTCCACAGCCCCCCTGGGCAGCCTGGGCCAGGGCTCGGGCACCCTCCAAGTCAAGAAGTTCTTCCTCCCGTTCAACTGGGACCTCTTCTGCTTCAGTTTGTGCCCATGGCCCCTTGTCCTGGCGCTGGGCACCACTGAGAAGAGTCTGGCTCCATCCTCGTGACCCCCACCCTTGAGATATTTGTAGGTGGTGATGAGATCCCCTCTCAGCCTTCTCTTCTCCAGGCTGAACAAGCCCAGCTCCCTCAGCCTTTCCTCATAAAAGGCCCCGAAGAGCTGAGGCGATGGTTTGGTACTGCTGTGCACCATGCTGCGTTCCCAAGGTGGCCAGGGAATACCCCAGCACAGCGCTGCCTAAGGAACCAGGGAAGGGCTGAGATGCCTCCATGACCCAGGCACGCCAGAGCCTCACTGCTACAAGCACATTCAAGCTCACCATGATGTGACCCAATGCTCCCAGAGCGAGCTCATGTCCCCTCCCAGCAGCCCCATACAGGAGGTACCAGTGGAAATGGGCTACACAGGGTTCCCCACGGAAAGGCACGCAGCCGCTCTGCACTCCTCTCCCCCTCTGCTCACAGCCCACCTCACCCCACAGCTGGGTTTAACTCCAGCAAGCAGGGATGAAGTCCCATGGTGTCCTGCTGCGGCAGGGGCAGAGGCAGCAGAGAACACACCCCTGCAAATGCTAACCATGTAAGCAAAAAAAGGAGCAATTTCAGCTTCCCCAGAAATCACAGTAAGGGGGCAAGTTGCCTCAGTGGCTCAAGTGGAGGAGGGCTGATGTTGCAAAAGGCCTCGTCCCATCTCTGCATTCACCACACTAGGGGGAATCAGCACTCCACATTTCTCCCTCGAGCAGCCACTGAGCTAAGAGCTCCGAGCCCGCCCAAACCCCTGAGACAAGGACTTTGAGGCTGCTGGACCCAGGCGAGCCTCCAGCCACATGGCGCAGCTGCATAATATCCCTGCATGGGACCCCACCAGCGCTCGGAGAAAAGAGCAGGCACCAGCCTGCCTAACCCCAGGACCTGCTTCTACTGCTGGTCTTTTACTTCATCAGAGCTTGGGCTTGAAGCTTCCACAGTTGCTTGAGGTGAGCCAAAGCTGCCTCCCCACTGAGGGGCTGGGGGGACGGTCTGCTTGGGATGCAGGACCACACTGGTAAGCAGGATGCTTCCTTCCCACCCATGGGTCAAGTTTGAGACTTACTCTTAATGAAGAGCCCAAACAACTGGATCACACACAGGTTACGATGCAGAGAGAATCTTTTAAGCCAGGGATGCTTTAAAAAAAATCAGTTTATTTTACCTTACAAATGATAAATAATTTGTTTTTTTTTAAAAAAAGAAATAATTTCAAATGTTTTACTTCACCTTGCAATATTAAAATACCTTTCCCTTAAGTGATCAATACAAAAATAATTGTGACCAAATTATTTTTCTTTTTGTCAAAAATTCCTGTATTTTAGGCAAAAAGGCACATTGTGAAGGCTTTTCACCAGGAGGTACAGGGGTTCACAATGATCCCGACGGCCTCTCTCCCCTCCCTCCTTGTTCTAATTTCAGTGGAAGAGGACACAGGAGCCAGGCAGCACTCCTGCAGTGCTTTTCATCTAATGCCCTCCAGGTATATACCAGGGCCAAGGTCAGCTTCAGTGTCATCCCTGTTATACATGTAGGGGAAACCAAGGCACAGCAAAGCAGTACAATTATCTAAGAGCTTCTTGTGAATAGCTGGCAGAGTAGGACATAAAACTGGATGTAGACATAGAAAGTTGTCTTCTTCAAAACAACAGTGAGAACCCACCTGGGATCATCCTCCCCCTTGCAACCACAATGTTATGACGGCAGTCACAAGTCTCTAGATATTTCTTTCTTAGTGGGAGAATCACAGGACCAACACAAAAAGTTGGGCCTTCACTAGTCTAAACAGGGATTAATTAGAGCCCTAATTACCAGCCCTTTAGGGACAAAAGTCATTGCTGGGATATATCCCCCCCATTGTATCTTCTAGGCACAGGAAGGATGTAACACTGACAGCTAGAAAAGGCAGGCTCTTGCTTTGGGTAGGCTTCGTACCTTCCTTGTTCAGGGTATGTGGTCCCAAAAATCAGCTGTTTTCCCACTGGGAAATGCTGTTGTGTCACCAGTAGGTGGTGAAGTCAGCAAAGGGGCTTCTTCGGTGGCAGAGTCGTTTGACAACCTAGGTCATCAAGACCATTTCTCTCCCTGCCTTGCCCACTCATCAGGAAGTTGGAGGCCAATAACTGATCAGAGCTGCTCCCTTTCACATCTGCACACCCCTCCTGATGCTTCACCCCAGAAACCTGCATCTCCTGCTTCTTCCTGGCAGTCGGATCTCCTGGCAGTCGGCAGGAGAGCATCAACATGCATTGAGCTGAGCCTGCTTATCACAGTATGAGGCAGGGTCAGTGGGGAGGGAGTCACAGGGGGCCAGAAGGAAAGGCACACACAGAGCTCTCCTGGTACAAGGCACCACTGTGAACCGTATTCCTTCATTGGAGCAGCCAGCTCCAGGAGGCCCTTAGCATCATAAACGGTGGCAGGAGGCAGATGAGCTGCCCCTTGAAGAGGTCTGGCCTGGCTCTGCTAGGTCTCCTCGTCCCAGAGACATAGCTGCTTCTGTGGCACATAGTAATCAAAGGTGTAGCCCTTCTGGCAGCTGCGGATGCCACATTTGTAAGAAGAAACCTTGCCGCCAGCATCGCGACTCTTGCAGTACTTCAGCATGCACGGGTACCACTCGATGCTCAGCGAGTAGCTGCAAATGCAGGGTTTCCAGCGGTCTGCACACAGCTTGCAACGCTGCAGGTCAGGGAGATCAGACGTTTGTGGCAGGACCTCGAACATGGAGCCATCCACCCCTGCGGGAGAAAGCAGAGAGACATTGCTCAGGGCGCTGCCGAAAGGCAAGGCCAAAGGAGAGAGCCACCAAAGCAAGCGTTGTGCTCTCTTGCACAGTCTCTGGGACAGTTGAGGAGAATGAGGCAAGACAGAGTGCATTTCCAGGGGCTGTTTGGACA
The DNA here is from genome assembly GCF_000687185.1 of Egretta garzetta. Lineage (NCBI taxonomy): Eukaryota > Metazoa > Chordata > Aves > Pelecaniformes > Ardeidae > Egretta > Egretta garzetta. The sequence goes on along the minus strand of NW_009259602.1, from coordinate 1,757,745 downwards.
CAAGTCTGAATAGGGACCATGGAAGAAGAAAGGGCCCTGAAGAAAGCAAGCCAAAAGATACCCAAAGTGTGTAAAGAGAATATTTATTTTGGATGATGGACCAGGTTAAAGGCTTCCTCAAAAATACCTGCCTAATTAGGTTCACTAGAAGAGCAGCACTAAAAGAAGTCAGATATACTAACAAATAGACCAGTGCAATGGGACATGCAAGCAAGCAACACGCATGCCTTATCCACCGTAAAGACAGTAAAAGAGAAGCCAAAATGATCTGTGCTGATCACCAGAAACGTGGCAGGAGAGATCACATCAGAGTGCCAACCTGCTGACAGGAGTGGTTCCACTGAAACTAAAGGAAACTCACCTTTCTCCAGCCAAAATTTGACATCTTCTTCTCGGGTGTAAATTGCCTCTTTGGCCTCCGCACAGACATTGTGGATGTGGGAGCTCAGCTGGGCCCCCTTGCTGAAGTTGACAGCTACATCCATGCTGAGATGCTCCAGGCCCCGCACCTCCTCAGCCTGCCGCACTGTCCTGGGATTTTTCTGTAGAGGATGAAATAATGAAAACTTGAATCCTGGCTGCAACAAATTATTCCTTATAGCACATCGTGATTTCCTGCCAGCATAAGATGTGCAAATGGATGTTCCTCCATAAATGCACCTGCATCCTATCTGGATGGAAGGCACTTCAACTTCTTGTTGATGCTGAAACTGATGATAGTTTATCACTGCTCTGATTTGCCTGTGATCGTTTATCAATGCTTTGTTGTGACAGACGGTCCCAAATCAGTACTAACTTCACTGGGCAACACAGGGCAGGGGTTTTCATGGTGATTGCTCCAGCCATCCACTCACCCTTCGATACAAACCAGGCCAAACTAAATCATAGAATCATAGAATGTTTTGGGTTGGAAGGGACCCCTAGAGGTCATCTAGTCCAACCCCCCTGCAGGAGCAGGGACACCGCTAACCAGATCAGGCTGCTCAGAGCCCCATCCAACCTGGCCTTGAATGTTTCCAGGGATGGGGCCTCCACTACCTCTCTGGGCAACCTGTTCCAGTGTTTCACCACCCTCATGCCTATTTCTAGTTTATTAGTAGAACAGGATCAATGCTGTTGATGAACCTAGTTTAATACCGAGTCCCTCAAGCAGGAGGGGTGGTCCAAGGTGGGTCTGATAGCTGGACAATTGGGCAGCTGCCTGGGAAGAGTATCCAGGCAGGACAGCTCTAAGAAACTCCGGATGGCCTGGAGGATGGAGCTGGCACTGCAGGGTGCCTCTTACCTGCCGCAGCTTTGCCATAGACTCACTGGGGATGATCTCGTTGCGGTGAAGCCGTGTGACGAAGCAGAGTGCTTGGAACTGGCTCTGGCCCCTCTCCAGCTCCCCTAGAATTAAGGCACGGAAGATCTTCACCTCCTGACAAAGAGACAAATAAACAGAGTGTCACAGATCGTCGGCATCAGTGGGGTGAACTGAGAAGTCAGGGTCGAAAAGAAAGGCGCCAGCCAAAAGAACAAAGTCGAAGGTCTCATACTTCTGCTACCTGAGTGCAGGGGTGCAGTTCCAGGTTCAATCCCACCCAAAGGCCTGCAGCATAATAACTGGTGTCTATAAAGAAGTACAGGTTTTCGCAATCCCACTGTGGCAAGGACAAATTGCTGCCAGGTCACATCCCACACCCACGGCTCCCTCAAACAACAGCTGGGGGTTTCTGTCCTTTACCAAGAAGGGAGGCAAGCCTCCAAGGACTCTCACTTTGTTTTATTAAACAAATACCACATAGCCATTATCTCCATGCATTACTCAGGGCAAGCAGTCCCAAGTTCCCTCTGCTGCATTCCCTCATTTGCTCCTGAGCAACTGGTATCCTGAAGAGCAAATCACTCATTTCTGAACCCAACAGCATGTGGAACAGAGCTGAAAGTCAAACTGTTAAAGCCAGAAAGAACCCACTATCATCAGCTGCAGCTGACCTTCTCTTCCACCCAGGTCATTAATTTTGGCATTTTATATAGAGAGCTTCTGACATGGACTGTAGTCCATCTCCAAAACCAGCTTGGAAACCAGTCACAGTTACCTTCATGTAGACTCTCAGAATACCTTGCTCAGTAGCAAAACCTCCCTACATCCTGTTCTGGCATAAATCAATACTGATTTTGACGCAGGTATCAATTAATCTGGCTTCTGGCTCCAGGGGCATTTGTACACGCTGTGGGAGGCCACCATCCCCTGCCTTGGTGTCAGACCATTCTGCTGCAAGGGCTAGGCAGATGGATCGAACAGTGCCTCCTTCTCAGTATGAGGAGCAATTACTGCCTTTTGGCACCCACCTGCAGCCATCGCTCTTAAAGTCCTCCACAGAAAACTGGACAGATATTGGTGGCTAGGGACCAGCAAGTAGAAGCTATGCCAAGCTGCTAAGATCATCCCTCTCCTCCTGGCCTCCTGAGCTATTCCCGAGATATGGCTCATAAGCTCAGCTTCCTCCAAACCTCTTTCTGCCCTGAGAAGAAGGGAACCTTTCTCTTTTCTACAAACTCTAAGCAGTGTCCACACTGAATTTTTCTGCAGACTAGCTCATCCAGCCCACCATTTATTCCCTACCTTCTCTTCCACGTCCAGAAGAGGGAAAGGTATGCAATTTGGTGCACATCTGCACAGCTGAAAGAACAGCTGCAATCTGGGATGTGTTTCCCTCCCCAGGATAGGAGAAAGGATTTTTCTGGGTGCATTTGTTGACTGAAAACTCACCACAAGAGCAGGACATGAAGGAGGTTTGGGAAGAAAGAGATACCAAAAGTGTGTGTGAAATTACTATGGAATCATTATTTTTTGTCAGCTTTAATGGGGAGAATTCCCACTGAGACATCGGCACCACTGGAACAACCCACATTCCCATCTGCGTTTAGTCCAGCTGTCCTCCAGCTGAGCTCTTCTGCTGGGAGCTCCCATTCTGTGCAAGGCCCAAGGACGAGTAGACTAAAACTCGTAGCTGACCCTGGCATACTCTTCAGCTGCGGATTTAATTTTAATTCACTTCGTACAATCAGCATTCAGTCTGGAAAAAGCAAATGGGCACAGCCACGTTTTGCACTCGGGCTGAAAACCTCTGCAGGCAGGAGATTAAAAACAGCGCAGTACTTCCCAGGTCGGAGGCAATTTTTGCAAAATGAGAACATGCTGAGCAATTGATTAAGCCTTCTGATCTGCCTATTTAAGAATTAGCCGTCAGACACCCAACTCTCTTTCCTTCTCATGGCTGCTACGTACGAGAGATTCACAGCTCTCACTGCTCCTCGCCAATGGCCCAGAGCTCCCGACCGATCCCACGCAGCTGCAGGTCCCTCGCTCCAGAGCCCAGCTGCCCTGCAGAGTCCAGGCAGAGATAGCTCCCTCCCCAGCGGGCTCAGGTCCCAAGGGGCCACTTCCAGAGTATAGAAAGGGTTCCTGGATTCAGTGCCCCTGTTCAGTGATGAATTCGGACACAGGTTTTAAGTATTTGCTTTAGGTGTTTCTGAGTTCCAAGCACAGAGGAGAGGAAGGACCGAATTTCTCTCCCCCCTCCTGCCCAAGGCAGAGACCAGGAGCAAGTTCGGAGTGCACAGGGTCACTAGTCACTCCTGTATTGCCCTCAAAGCACCTTACTGAGCCAGCTCCAAACTTGCTCCTGTCCCACCAGCAAGTGACCCAGGGCTGGCTGCTGCTTAGCTAATCTAAATATTTACCTGTCTATCTCTGTGTGCTTACTGATTTATAGGTTGACGAGTCCATGTAACCTCTGGTAAAGATCCCTGCAAAAATCATCATTGAAAGAGCTCACTGGTAGGGGAAAGAAGGAGGGAAAGAAACAGAAAAGTGGGGAAAGGTGGTCTTGCAGTAGGGGAGGTAGCTGCAGGAGGAAAGAACAAGGAGGAAGAAGACAGTAGAGATCAATGGGGTGGTGTCCCACTGCACAACCCATCCTTTCCTCCAGCCCCAGGCATGGCCGATCTCCTCCATGCCTCCCCCTCCTGCCCTCGGGCACGCACCCAGCCAGCCCTTTGCTCCCCACCTGCCCGCTGCAGCCCCTTCCAGCTGAATCAGAGCGGCTCTGCGCCTGGCTGCCTGGACGGTGCATTAAACAGCAAAGCCAGATCTTTATTGAGCGATCCACCAGCCCTGCTGATGCTGCTGCCTGCGAGAGCGACTGCCCCAAGCTGCCCCCCTCAATGCCTGCAACCCCCCCCTCCACTGGGCTGGGGTCCCCAGTGCTTCTGGCCCACATCCCTCTGCCAGCTCCGTCTTGCTCCACAGCATCTAAAGGAAGCAACTCTGGCGTGAAGCGGGCTCTGGTGCTGCCTGAACTCCAGGTGTCAGGGATTTCCTGCACATTTGTTGATACCAAGGGAGGTGCACTGGGAAAGGCAGGAATAGTCCAGGTTTGCCAGCACTGAAATAGCCAGTGAGTCGATGATCAGCTTTAATCAAATTGTTCTGTTCAAGGAGCTGGCTCCTACGGCATGCATTGTTCTGAAGAGAGAAATCTCACCTTTACCTGGCTCTGAGCAAACCCAAAGCGACCCTTGCTGTGGATTTCAGAGCAAGGCTAAAACCATGCCGCACGCTGGCCCGTTTTCTGGGAGACACGTACCCTGCAGTGACCTCTCTTTCCTGAGCAAGAAGTCAGTCTCTTTTCTCAAGCCCTGCTTCACCTCTCTGTCTCAAAGCCTTGCTTGGCTTTCCCCAGCTTCCCAGCTCTCCCTGCCCTGGCCACGCAACCTCAGGTGGAGCAAGAACCAAAGCTTGTCACATCAAAAATATGTCATGCTTCTCACATGGAAAGAGCCACCGAATTTTTTCCTACTCAGAGCCTTTCCCGCCCCAGCCACCTCACCTCTTTCCCACCAGCAGGAGCAGGGTGAATCAGTGCCAAGGTGGGTACCTGGCCAAGGCAACTAACAGCACTTTTAATTCTGGGTTTCTGCAAAATTTCCCAGCAGGGAACAAGTCCGAGCAGAACATTGCCTTTGCAATGCGGGGACTCTCCGGATGAACTCATCATGGGGGCGTTGAGAATCCTTGGCCCTGACCTGCACTGGTGTGGCGGGTACAGTTACAGCTGTTGTTGGGTTCGGACGACAAGCGCTTGGGGTAGCAGAGAACAACCCGTTCTGCAGCCATGCTCTAACCATGGCACTGGAGGTAACTGCAGCCCTGGCTTTCACAGCAAGGGGAGAGCAGCTCCTCTTCCCTAAAGGCAGAAAAGAAATCAGTGCACCGAGCTCCCAACAGTCCAGGTCGCCTGCACCTACCAAAAGGACTTCCAGCAAAGACTAGCCCGCAAGGAGGAACAGGGAAGTCATCTAACTTCTTCCCTCCTCGCACTGTCCTCAGCCAGCTCCTCCAGGGACTGTCATCTGGGGTGCGAGAACAATTCAAGCTCCATTTCCAGGGTTTATCCAGTAGAGACTTACAAGCCTGTGTGGTCTAGATCTGATCCCAGCGTCTCAACTTCATGTTGAGTGGAGCAAACCAGTTCCCAGGGAAATAAATTATTTCAATGCCTTCCTCCCCGCAACCCATTCAGCCTTCCTGCCAAACTTCTCTCCCCTAAGGACATCAGTGCTGCCGTGGGACCCTCTTTTGTCTTTGCTGCCACATGCCTGCTCAGAGCCGGGGGTACATGCAGAGGGGACGTGCTGCTCGGGGCACTGGGTAACACCAGCACTCCTGGGCCCAATTCCTTACCCCGTCAGCAGCCTCTGCTGTGGTCAGGGCCCTGCCTGCACTGCCCTGGGGGAACAGCTACACCTGGCCAGAAAGGCTTTGTGCCTGCACAACACAGAGACTGTTACTGCATCCACACTGGGGGTCCAGCCAGCTGAGTTACCCTGACTGGGTGGGGATGATCGTTTTTAACCCCTCTCCTACTGGAAATGGCTAGAATGAAGACACTTTGGTGCACTGCCTCTTATCCTCAGGTATCTATAAAGGCAAACTAAGGATGTGCTGGGAGAGGGGGGAAAAAAAAGTCCATTTTCAGGAGCAATAAGGTTTGGTCCTGATTCTTACAAACACTGAGCAGCCAGAAATCCCTACAATGCTCTGGGATGCTTGGAAAACCATCCTGTAGTTAAGCATCCTCATGCTCAGCACCCACAACCTGAGCGATGCCTAAAAGTAACTGTCTTTTGAAACTGGGTCCTACCCAACAAGTGATTTCCTCAAAGCTGCAGGGTGAGCAAAGGGCAGCTCTGCCGTAAGCTGGGAGTTCAGCCCTCCAGCCCTGTGCTTGGCCCAGCCAGCCACCGCACTGCCTGTGCCACCTACCCACACCTCAGCCATCAGTTCAAGAGAGAGGATTTTCAGGTACCTTGCTAGAGCTCAGGGTAACAACCACCACCATGTTTCAATGAGCCCACTCCATCCCTCCTGCCCTCCCAGAGGATGCTGCATGACCTTTCGTTTTTATATTTATCTCTACAGAGGAGAAGAGACTGCTTTCCAAATTACACAGGTATCATCTTTGGACAAATGCTTTCCTAGATCACCTGGTCATTTAGCACCTAACGCAATGGACCCCTGACACAAGGAAATTCTCAAAACACCACCTCAGAACATCATGTAGCATCAGCTTTTTTAAGAAAGAAACTAAAAGGACTGGCAGCGCAAGCATTAAAATACCATTACCCATGCTTTTCCCCTTGTGTTTCCAACACAACTTTTCCAGCAATCAAAAGGAAAAAAAAAAAAAAAAAAAAAAAAAAAAAGAAAAAAAAAAAAAAGAAGATTCTATATCTTTGTGCTGACCTTGGAATAAAACCACCCACTTCGTTCTCAGGCTGCTGTTTAGCAACTGGCAAGATCATGCTATTCAAATTCCACACAACATTTAGGGTTGCTGTCCCCCCTCACTCTTTTTTGCAATACATTTTGTGCCTGACTACTACACAGGAAAAAGAAGAAGTGTTTTCATCACATTCTTTCAAACTGCAAGAAAAGTAATGGTCTTCACTACTGCACTGTCCAGAAACGATCAAGTCCCAGTTTGGACTCCCACTGACCAGTCTGGCTGCACTAGAGAACGAGGGATGAAACCTGGTGTGCTCTGAGGACAGGAGTCCTTCAGGTTCTGCTCTGGAGGGGAGGCAGGGGTGGAAGAGAAATGAAAATCCCACCTCTGTGGAAGACCCAACAACTGTTCAAGTCCCACCCAGCTTCCACCAGTGTCAGACCAGAGCAATGAACCACGATCTCGTTGTAACTCCTTTCTTCTCCCGGTCTAGCAGCAATTCCTTGTCAGCAAAGGACAAAAAAAAATAAAAATATAAATCTGCCTTTGGACTAGCCCCCTGCAGTTTAAGCCAGAGAAGTGGAAAAATCATTTGTGCAAAACCCCAGCATCCTGGCCACAGCATGACCACACAATCTAGCTTGGGAAAGCCAGATCAACAACCCCAGCTGCTTTTACCAAAACTAAGAGCCTCAAGACGTTCTCCCTGGAGAGAAGAAGTTGTGTAATGTTAGAGAGATGAGCACCAGAACAGAACAGGGAAAAGCCTGCGTGCAGCCAGGGGAACAGGTCAGAATGGGAAGCCTGGCCAGGCAGCTGCCTGCTCACATCATTACTCACTGCACCGCAAATTCATCTCCTCAGTCCTTTATGCCTTTCTGGCTTTTTTCAGCTGTTTTCCAGCAAAGCCATGAAACAGAGAAAGCCAGTACCCAACTGTTCTAAAACTGAAGATTAGGAATGGGCTTCCGCAAGTCTGATGCTTGCAAAACCTCGCAGGGACCATCTCTGGTGTACTTCCAGCAGGAGCCGAGGGGATGCATGGAGCTAAGGATTTAACGTACTGAAATCAAGATCCCTTCAGAGAACCCATCCCCAGAAGCAGCTCAACCATAAGGATAAGAGCAAGAAAAGAGCTAACACATACTCTGCTGGGCTTGTAGATGAGATTTGAGAGCAAGCTCCCCTCAAGAAGAGCTGAAGCAAGTGAAAAACACCGAAACGATCAACAGCTCAGGACACTAGAAGTCCCCAAGTCACATTCCAGGCTCCCAAAGGGCCTACCTAGATGATCTGTAATGAGCTTGGATTTCCCTTGGCCAGGAATACACAAGTTTGCAACTACAGGCTTAAGAGCCCTCCCTCCTTTAACTTCCCTGGTGTGCTGTGTCTTCTTGGAATTTTTTTTATGTGACTGCTTCCCTGCACACGTGCTGCTGTACACTGAGCATGCCATCATGTCCAAAATCACCACGGCTTCTGCTAGCACCTCATAAAGAGGTGGGCTTGACTCTGCACGCTCCAGATGGAAGAGGGCCATCCATGAGGCTTGCAAGGAGACTGGGACCAAAGAGCGTAGCTGAAAGGGGAAGAAGCAACAGAACAATCCCTGGCAGAAGGCTCCAAGGTTCACAACAGGTTGGGGCGCAACACCTTCCTATCTCACAGGTCTGAGCTTTCTCCTGCCACAAACCAAAGTCCGCTTGAGCAAACAGTCTGAATGAAGGGTTGGAACAAGATAACGCTGCCATGCCACCCACACAGCCGTGCCACTCGCATGGCAGCAAACAGCTCTGCCCTGTGCAAAAGAAAGTTCGCTGCATCCAGCCAGGCTTGGCTCTGGAGAACGCCACGCTGGCCCAGAAGCTACCACCTCCTGCTGAGAAGCATGGGATCTTGGAGTTCAGCTCAGCAAGTATCCTGCCGAGAGGCCACCCCTCACACTGGGCCGGGAGGAAAGGCTCGCCTTACAGGAGGGCTGCTGTCAGCCCCCCAGCCAGCCGGCGGTCAAACACTTCCCACACCACAAACTCACACGCGTGCTCCCAAAGGCAGCAGGAGTCCACCTAAGGAACTAACTGTACCCCACGTGTGTTGTGGGGGGAGATGTCCCAGAGCTACAGCAGAGCATAAACCCCCCCACCCAGGAGTCAGCAACCCCACCGCAGACTCTCCTGCCCTGGCCCCCCCTGCTCCATGCCCGCTCGCTGCTGAGCCGGCCATGCCAAATAACACTACTTGCAACTCAGCAAAGAAAAACAGAGCTGCTAGGGTCGGCTGTGCGTGGGGAAGGCTTTGCCAGCCATCCCAAGGGGATCTTTACCAGCTCTTTTCACCACGGAGGCAGCCCAGGTTACAGGCGTAACACCACTGGGGACAGCAGCCTGCCTAGGTGGCTTGGAGCCATACGGCTGAGAATTGCCCTGCCGACTTGCCAACAAACACCCCGACGGTGCTTGGGG
>NW_009259602.1:1746122-1747604 GCF_000687185.1 Egretta garzetta | reverse complement strand
CTTTGTGTGGCTTGATTCGGGGGTTGTGTTTTTTCGTGTTTGTTTTTGTTTGGTTTTTTTTGTTTTGTTTTGTTTTTCTTTTTTTTTTTCCCCTTGGGACTCACACCTATCTGCAAACGGCAGTGGGAAAGGAGAAGGGAGGGCAGCCTTCACAACAAAGCCCGGCTCTCCCGCCTGCACAAACGCACGCAGAGCCCTCTATGATTCCGTGATTCTGTGATTCTATGATTCTGTGATTCTATGATTCTGTGATTCTGTGATTCTGTGATTCTATGATTCTGTGATTCTGTGATTCTATGATTCTGTGATTCTGTGATTCTATGATTCTATGATTCTATGATTCTGTGATTCTTTGATTCTATGAACATGTGGTTGCTGCGAATCAAGCGGCATTTACAGGATTGCTCAGGCTCCGGGCTGCTGCCAGGCGCGCTGGATGTGTTCCTGCCCCTCGGGGTGTAAAGCGGGCCGCTGCAGATCTGTCATTCACGGGCCACTTCAGGCTCTGCAGTTCGCAGTCAAAAAGCTCCCAGTCTGCCCTTCACCCACCCGGTTCTGCAATCGCTTCCAGATGGGCAGATGCTCGTGAAGGGCCCCTTTGATTTCAAAAGGTCTCTCTGCAAACACAAAGGTCGCTGCGGCAGCAGGATCAGGGCCTCAGAGAAAGAGCTTTGCAAGGAGAAGCACAGAAATAAATAGAAACAACCATTTAAATCCACACTTCCAGGCAGAGAGATCACTCCGGTCCAAGTAGCCCTTTTTGTGGGACCTCACACACGTTTTAACCCTAAATTTTCACAGCCTCCCTGAAACAAATTGCCTCCTTGAAATACTTTTCAGGACAATAGCAGTGCTAGAAATAAGCCAAGGAGAAGAAAAAGTTAAGAGGTGCAAAGAGAGGAGAAAAGAAATGGCTCAACTGAGATACAAAGAGAGAGGGAGGGCCCGCAAGGTAGGAGCCTACAGGAAGACAGTTCCTCATGACAAAAGCTGCAAAGGAGAAGGCCCCACTCACAGTGTATTTATTCAGAGGAGATTATGCAAAAAGACAGGAGGACCCCAGCAGGGGCTGGAAGGAAAAGTGCCATAAGGTCAGCGGGCACAAATAACCCTTGGAAGATTTCCAGTCCAAAGAGCCATCCATACTCGCTTCTCGGCCCAAATCTGGCACTTCCCTGGGGCACTAGGCTTGCTTCAGGTCCATCAGCTTGCAACTGAGCCCCAGGCACCAGAGCCCCGCACAGCCCCATGTCTGTGCTGGAGGATAAAGGGAGCCTGCGCTCCCTGCAGCAATACGTGTCTGCGGGAACGTGCTCTCCCAGCTGCGGGTTTTAGCTGTGCCCGCCGTGTACCTGGATCCTGGGGTGCAGGGGGTAGTTCAGGGCTGTCCTTCACTGTGCTGCCAAGCTAGCAAAGTTGGTTTGGAGTAAGTAGTAGCGTTTTTCTCTGCTACCTCCTAGAGCAAAGGAAATCAGAAAGCAG
>NW_009259602.1:1724062-1746102 GCF_000687185.1 Egretta garzetta | reverse complement strand
CTGCAGATTGCAATTTGAGCATGGCACAACTGAGCCTTGACTCCAACCTGGGAAGGGTAGATTTGATCCCAGTCCCCAAAAGAATGGACACACAGACAAGAAATACTGGAGAGTGGGGAGGGCATCCGAAACACTGGCAGGCGACAGAATTAAAGAGCAAGGAGCTCTTTAATAGCAGATAAGAGAAAAGGAACCCAGGAGCACAGGAAAGGAGAACTGAGTTGCTGAGTTTTGAAAGAGACTGAAAACTGATGAGCGAAAGGGACAGACCCTGCTGGGGAGCATCCCAGCAAGAGACCCCAGGGGAGGTTAGCGGTGGGTGGAGAGCTACTGGCCATGAAGGGTAGCTGGAGGAGAGTAAGCAAGCTCAAAGACTTCAGGACAGGTTTGAATAGGCAAACCAATTCTTTACTGGCGCCAGCCAGCCCCCTCTACCTTTGCCGTTTGCTAATATGGGACAGTTCTTCATACACATAATCTCTTTTCTGACCTGTAGGAAAGGTGAAACATGCCTTAGAGTTCAATGTTCCCATCGCAGGAGCAGTCACCGAGTTACATTTAGCTTTACTGAATGGTAATGGCCTGGGTCAAGAGTTTCTGGTATGTGCATGCGCTGCAGTCTTTTTACTGGGAGGAAACTTCCATTAAAATACCTCAGCTATGTTTGAGAAGAAGGTTAAGGGAAAAAACATGCTGTTAAAAGAAAACACTCTCCGCTGTGCTTTGTTGTGAAGTTCCAGCAGGGCAGTGCGTGGGAGCGGGGGATTGCAATCTGACATGGGGTTTGCCTTGCTGCCTTAGATGCATCCTTTGTCATCCCTGGGGAAAACCACTGATATTTGGCCAAGTTACAAACCTTCATTCCCTCTTCCTCACCTCAAAACTTCATTTACAGAAGCTCAGTGTCGCATCAGCAGCCCTTGGAAAACCAGGAAGGGATCAGTGCCCACTAAGATCTGGACTCTAATTGCTGTCACAGCTTAGAGCTTTAATAGGCAAGGGAAAAATAGAAGTAAAGAGCATGAGAAGTCCTATAGCATCCCACACAAGGCTGTGTGGGTAAACTGCTTGCAAGAGCCCTGCCTTCCCCACACGCAAATTTACCAGGCAAACAAAAGTGTTTGCAGCCACCCTGTCTTCACCACTTACCACCCACTCGCTGTTGTGTGCATGCTGTCAAGCTGGGTGATGCATAAATACCTGCATCATCTTCTCCCTTCGTTCATTCCAGGAATATATCTGCCTTCTCCCTCCACCCCCCCAAAAGAAAATCCTTCCCCCTCTTATTCCAAGATCAGACTGCTGCAACTATCTCTTACGCAGTCGGGGGTGCTTCCTGCCCGACCCCTGAACACAGGAGCATTTAAGACCAAAGAGAACCAAGGCCCTTTCCCCTTGCTGTTTTGCCCCAATGTGAGTAATCAGTCAATACTCTGGAGGCCATTAGCATCTGAAGTTTATCCTCCCATGGAGGAGAGAGTAATAATTACTGCTACTTTCTCATCAACTTACAGTAAGGCTCTGTGGCCAGTTTTTTTATTATGAACATGAAACCAAGGTATTTAAAACACCACAAACAACAGTACCACCAATACATCAAAGAGCGAGGATGTTTGTTGTGAACGAGCTGCTTATTCTAAGAAACAATCTCAGTAATTCAGTGGGGAGCTGGGCTGTGCGAGGCTGGGCAGTGGGGAAGAGCAGCTTGCTGGGAACTGCTCTGCTGCCAGCAACTCCTCTGCATCCTTCACCTTTTGAGGGGCAAGAGACGCACCTCTCGGGTTCCCCTCAGACTGCTGAATCAACAACCACAGTGGTTCCCAAAAAGCTCTAGGTCCTCCAAGTTGTGTTTGCTTCTTCAAGAAGGCCTCATGTTTGCCATTTCAAGTTGTCCTTGCCTCAAGCATCATGCAGTATGTTGAACAGAAATTCCGTGCAGCAGGCACGAAGCAGCTGGAAGCCCTGACTGTCAGGGAGGGCACGCATCCAGGCAGGGCACCCTCACAAAGTCTGTTCCATACCTAACTACTGGGGACCTAAGAGCAACAAGAAGCCTGAAATGTCCAGCCTCAGCCCTCCCCCCGCCCTCCCCTTCTGCCCTGGCTCCACTGCTCCTTTTAAGCAAAGACCCCGATCCCCAGCCCTTACTCGAGCTCCACTGCAGGTAGGACCTCTTCAGCTTGACTTGTCTCCTCAGCATGACCCTGGACCCAGCTTACCATCTCACACTTGCCTGGTGTTCAATGGACTGTTGGCTGAACCAGTTATCCCCGCTAAGCCTGCTCTGCTCACCCTGCCCAGGACCGTGCCTGTGATGGCAAAGATGCAGCCTTGCCCTAATCTGCTCATCCCTAGCAGGGCAGTCCTCTTCTGGGTGCTGAGGAGCCTGGGCTTAAATGGAGCTGTGGGCTCATTGGGAAGAGAGTGTGTGGGCTGAGGCCCGGGTGAGCCTTGCTGGGGCAATTAATGCCTGCTGGTGTGCTCAGGGCCCTGACACCACGTCTTTTCCAAGCCAGAGCTCAAACAAAGCACTGATGTCAAGCCATATTTCTTTCAAGGTGATTTGTTGGGCTGTGTCTAGTGAACTGTATACAACACCCTTGGCCTTGCTTGGTTAAGGCATGGAGGAGATGGATGGAGCAAGCATCAAAGCTGGTGCATACACTTGTTTTGTCAATGCAAGAGGTTTAAGACTAGATTACGCTTACTTATAACAGACTAGGATTGCCCACAAACTGCAGTGGGAAGAAGCAAGATCCCGACCCAGCTGAAGCTGGGAAGCATGATGTGCTTTTGGACGGAGGTAGAACAGGGGCTTGAGAAGGCTTCCCCGTGCTCCTGGGGCAATGCATTTCTCTGGGAGCTACTCAGGGCACACTCACAGCTCTGCAGGTCCTTTCTGCAGCACTGTCAGCAGGGCAAACGCTGCACAGCTAGCTCGTGTCAGAAGCTGCAGAGCTGAGCAGAACCCCAGGAAACATCCTGTCACTGCAGCCTCAGACCTTGTGCCCTGATCTAGCTAGCAGATCTTGAGAGCCATCCTCTCTCCCAGCCTTCGCCAGGCAGTTTGCCTGTGGTTTACCAAGGCTTTCCATCCCCTGCCCTGGCCTCACCAGGTTTATTTCCCTTGCTGGACTGAGGAGAGCTATGTGTGCACATACTGAGAGCCAGGCAGGCTTCTTCCAGCACTTTGGCTAACTGGTTGCACAGAGTTCAGGGCAGTAATGCGAAGGCAAGGGCAAGGAAAACCAGACTTTTGGTTGTGCTCTGAAAACCCACTCAGCAGTTCTCCAGAACAGCCTGAGATATCTAACCCTTCAAAATGAAAATCAATCAAGAACAAGCTTTTGCTGCCTTTTCAGTCCCTGAGTTTCTCATCTTATTTACCCTGGTGTTAATCTCAACTAAAGTTGGTCCAGGGATCAGACCCAAATGTTCTGCCTTGATCTCTGTAATCTTCCATCCTTCATTTTCATGCCAAACTCTACTTTTAAAGCTACATGAAAGAATCACCAGTGCTTTTTGAAGGATTCAATCAGGGCAACTGTTTTGGGGATCTGAACACATAAACCCCAGCTTTCTACTATTGTTCACAGCACTGCAGAACTAACAGAGCTCTGGGAGAATTAATTGGATTTTTTTTTTTACTCTCCCAGTCCCCCAAGTTGTTGACTAAATCCCAGCTACTATCAGGAATATTACTACAGAAGACCTATGGCTTGATCTGAAGCTCTGGGAAAGGATTTATGTTGTGGTTTCAGTAGAGATCTTACTGTTACAGAAGGGAATCAGGCCTCAAGTAATTTTTCATTAATTACAAACTATTCAGCATCCCTTTTGAGTGTTCCCTGCTGCCCTCCCCCCGAATGCCCTCCTTTTCTCAGCAATTACATAAAACAAGCTTCTGAATGGTGTTTAAAACCAGCTTTACTGTCTTAAAACAATGCCTAGCATCTTTTATCTCTGACCTGTTTACTACCCTATTCTCTGTCTTGGGCAATTAAAAGGTTGAGGGGTACAGCAGCCTGGGTGTAATTAAATGAACAGGCCCCGGTGGCAGAGCACTGGGAGGTTAACTGAGTTCTCTAACCCCTATAGCCGATGCAGACTCTCTTCCAGAGATGCTGATGTCCTGATTAGATGCACAGTAATTGAGATACCACGCTCATTTATGCAGAGGCTGGATGCAGCTGCAGGGATGATGAGAAAGGCAGAGGAAGGGGGGGAGGAGAGCAGTTGGAGTGGTTCTCAGCACATGCAGGAGGGGTTCTGCCCCTTTTCTCATGGGTAAATTCATGGGAAGAGGCTCAAGAGCATGAGCCTGCTCCTGCTGTGGTCCCTGTGACCTGGTTCACAGCTAGGGTGGAATAGGGAAATGCCAGAAAAATAATACTCTTGGAGCCATGCCACGCAATACAGATGAGAATCCCTCACAGGGGACCTGAGGCCCTAAGAGAGAAATCCTGAACCGTGGGATCTGGTGGGGATCATCCATTAACAGTAGCCAAGATCTGGGCTGCCATTCCTTAGAAAGGCTGTGAGAGCTGGAAGGATCACGTGGAAAAGTCTGGTCTGTCTGAAGGAGAGACTTGAGAGTTCACACTGACAACGTAAGTTTGGGAGTTACTAGGAAATGCTTGGAAAATCTTCCTTGTGGCCAACACTATCCTACAGCTCCTTACATGAGGAATAGCTGCTTTTGTCAAGCAGACTCACAACGAAGCATTGGCTGTGGATGCCTTCTGCAGACGATGCCTCTCGGTGTGGGCCAAAATCCATCACACTGGAACAGGAGAGTAGGATTTAGTAGTCTTTATGGGTCAGCCCTTCTTTTGCGCTGAAGATTTGGGCAGGCTTCCCTTTTGGTCCAGCTTCTGTCCTCTGCTGAGGACAGAACAGAAGTTGTACCTGCGGGGTCAAGTTTGCATCCCTTTTGTGTTTAACTGGTCTAAATGGCAGGGCAGGCTTGGTGCCCCATACTTTCTCCTGCTCCAGCCTTTTTCTGTCCCGCTCGCACAACTCTGCTCCTTCCCTTAACATCTGGATTCAACTACCAAACAACAGGCTTTCTGTAACACATTCCTCGCCTCCCTCACTGCTTTGTGCCTCGCAGGGTTTGTCCTGATCACAGAGGGAATAAACAGAGAGAGACAAAGACAGGGCAGGACGAAGGCATCCGTAGATGAAAAAACCTTTTTTCTTTTCCTTTCCTGAGCTCAGCTCTTGACCTGTTTGACACGGGCTCCCAAATGCCGCGCAAATACAGGAATCCCATTTAAACCCACTGCAAAAGTCTTCTGAAACTGTCCCATGACAGCTGCCCTGCGGTAATCACAGTGAGCAGAAGGGAAACCTTCCTGCCGTTTCCAGGGATGGGGAGGATGCGCACGCCTCTGCCCTGCTGAGAGGCTGTTCTTTGGTTGGCAGGCACCTCACATAGCCAAGCCCCAGGCACCCTAATGCTACAGCTGTATGAGTGGCATGTCTCACAAGCTTTTAATATCTCTGGACACACAGTAAGCTCCAGCGTCATGTTGTGGTTTGGGACAGAAGAGATTCAGGAGGCTGGTTTTGTCTGCGTGAGACCTCTGAGTGAGTTCAGCCACCCCTGCCAAACTGAGTGCTGATGGCTGAAGATCTTAATGGAAACTAAAGTCCATCAGCTCAGGCCTTCAGTGGGTTTAGAGGTAAAACTAGGTAAGGTCTGGGAGCGGTGGTCTGCTTGGCCCACTGTCTTGCCCTCCGACAGAGCCCCGAATCACATGTTTCCAGGAAAGCAACCAGATATCCTGCTGTGAACATCTGAAATAACAGCCCTCAGGGACATCTACTGACCCGTCTCAATCAGAGGTTGGCTTTCGCCCCACAGCACGTGGATTTAGATCCCTTCTAGCCGATTTTTTATGCTGATGTGATCAGAGCTGGGCAGGACATACAAAGCCAGGTCCTCTGTGGCTGTTAACGGGAAGAGTGGCTTTGCAGAGCACTGCTGCTTTCCTCCTGATGTGGTTTTGGCCGGGGTGTCGAGGGACGGGCTCTTGCACTGGAATTTCATGTCCTGCAAGACCTCAGCTCAAAACGAGGAGTGAGCCTTGGCATGGACAGGCCATAGGTGCCTGCTTCCTTCACACAATTATGGTCTGGGGGACACCAGCAAGAAGGAAACGCTGAGGAGGGAGATGCTACTATGCCTGGGACTGCCAGCTCTAAGCTCTCCTTAAGATATTTGAGTATTTTTCTGGAAAAAGGAAAGCAGAGAAGGAAATGCTACTGCTCCCTCAGTACCCAGTTGCTTCATTCTTAGGGCATTTGCTTGGACAGGGAAAGCCCAGTTTGGAGCCTATGTCACCCAACTGGTCACTGATCCCAGAGTCTTGTATCCTGGGAGATGACAGTCCTGGCCCCTGCCATGGTGGGAGAGTGTGTTCAGCTCCCCTCTGATGGTGTGATATTTAGTGTACAGGAAAAAGGAATAAAAGTGGAACCTCACTAACTGGATATTCTGAGGAATCCAGTTAGTGAGATGATCTCCACTACGTCCCTGCTGGTGCTGACAAGAAGAGGTTAATTTAAATCAGCACAGTTTATGCTGGAATGATCCCAGTGGAAATTAGGGGGGAAAAAAACAGGTGGTGAGTTTTTGCTTCATATATCTAATTGGGAGGCTGACCAAAGTCTAGATAAAGCAACATCAGTGTTGAGTTAAGCAATATCCTTTAAAACAAAAAGGACGTGAATCTCCTATGCAAGACAAGCCTAGTAAAAGAGATATTATAAATCTAAGTGAAGCCCTCAAATTCTAAAGGGATATAAATCTAATTAAAGTGATATAAATCTAACTGAAGAAATACACTGTAAATCCAGCCAAAATGATATCCATCTAAGGAAAGCAATGCAAATGCACTAGAAACACCATAAATAAAATCAAAGCAATATATAAGATGTAATGGAAGCAATCTGAAACCTAAATCAAGTGATATAAATATAACAGAATGATATAAAACTAATTAAAGTGATTTATAAAATGGACATTTCAAAAAGAATCATGGCCAACAGAAGATGAGAATAGCTGAAGAGAGAAACCAGGATAGGTTCATGAGCAATAAAAACACCTGCAGCTACAAAGAATAAAACAAGGTTAATTAGGTGCTGTGCTTCAGGGCAATCTCCAGTTGCAGAAGGGGTCAGGAAAGCTGCTTTTCTTTGAGTAGGACACTGGGTCACAGTCGCTTCTGACCCATGTTACGTGAACAGCAAGAAAGCAAAATGGGGACATTTGCATGGGGTAAATGTAATGTAGTGAAAATAACAACAGGGCTGCTCAGGGGAACCCCAGAGTCTTCCAGCCCAAGGTCCTGGGAGCTTTGGGGGTTACTGAGTTAAGCAGGAGTTCGTGGGAATGAGCATAATCCCCTGCACGGCTGAATGCACTCAGCCGAGGCTATTGGACCCGACGCCGGGAGTCAGACCCATGCTGAGGGTCGGCTCTCAAAGCAATTAAGAGAGATCAGAATCAACTTAAGCCCGAAGCAAAAGGTCAGGCACATTTTAGCCATCCTTTGCAGGGTATGGTGATGCTGGGTGCGTAGTGCCAGCAGCGGTGACAACGCTGGAGCTGTTAGTGTAGAGGGAAGGATGAGCTGCCGGGCGGTTAGTGGCTTCCCCCTCTCCCCTAACCTCCAGAGGGGTCCTGCTCCCCTACAGACGAGGGGACAAGAACAGAGGCAGCCAGCACAGTCCCGTCTGAAATTTCTTCCCCAGGGAGGCTCATTTCCATTTCAAACTTTCCTGTATACAGTGAAGCAACAAAAGGAAAATGAAGTAGTTGGGCATTTTTTTCCACTTCAGTTACGAGCAGTGAGCCCTTCCTTCCCCCTTCTAAAGGCAGAACTGTCCCAAATCATCTGTGTTTGCAGAGGGAGACAGCAGTTAATATTTTTCTCTTAAACTGTAAAAATCTCTTCGGTAGTTTACATTTTCATCCACTTTCACAGAAAATAAACACGTAAGGATCTTTTGGTTTTCACTTAAGTGATTCAATAATTGACCTAATATGACCACAATACAAATAATTAATTAGGCTGTTGCTTGTCTTTGGGAAAAAAATCAATTTCAGAAAATATTCAGATCTGCTCAAAATTCTGCCTTGCTTTAGCTAAAAGAAAGCTCTTTCTTTTCATTCTGAATAATAAAACATCCTCAGTTCAGCTTTACAGCTGAGCTTTTCCTTCCAATCCCATTCCAAAGCAAAGTACCATATGTTTTATACTTACAATTTCAAAATTTTCTCGTGCTTGAAAGTCATATGGCATTGGAGCATCTGCAGTGGTCTGAATTTCATTTTTCCAGAGTAAAGGAAAATATCTATTTTGTGGAAACTTACTGAAAAGCAGCAACCCCCTCTCCAAACCCCCAACCCCAGCAATCTAGGTTAGAAATCAGCCTGGAGGGAAATGCAAATATTTTTCTTGCAGATTTAGCTGGAAATATTTCCTATGCTTTCCTGGAACAGTAATGCAAAACTAGGCACTGAATCAAATAGCTTAAAAAAACCCCCCCAAGTTAACCAGAATGGCTATTCACTTCATCTATGGGCAGATGCATTGCATTCTGCGTCACCTAATCTTATGTTGTCTTAAAGTGCATTAGAAATAGTCTTGTAAACTATTATTTTATATTATATTCTATTCTTCTCATCAAAGCTGGGGGGGGGTGTGTGTCTAACCATGGGGATCAGCTTGAAACAGGGTTAAACCACTGGGGATGACCAGGGAAGAGGGAGTGCATAAGCTACCCTTACCAGAGCTGTTTATACCACACCTTCATTTTAAGGTGCCTCCAGCAGAACCTCCAGCAAAAGCTCTCTCTGGGAATCGAGAAGGTGGGCAGACATTCAACATCACCGAAATTCAAGCCTGATTTAGCCCGAGATGGAAGAAACGAGATGTGACACTTGGAATTAATGAATAAACTGGAAATTGGAAAATAGGTCTGGTGACTAACAGCTACAAGTTACACACCAAATCCAGAATAAACTCCTGAGAGCCCTGGTTCCCACAGCGGCACATCAGTGCCTCCTGCTTTCCTTCAGTAAACCTTCCAGTTATTTGAAGAGAGCAATAAGCCTCAGCTACAGTCTATCATGAGGGAGTAAATCATACAGGCCACTAGAGTTATCCTTCTGTGCTATCTTTGTATAATTTTACACTGAGAAGGATTTTGCCTCTGCAGCTACTCCTACCCCGAAATCAGATGTGAGGGACCATGCTAGTCCCTGTGGGCATGGGGGCCGGGACCTGGCCCTGGGGATTTCACATAGTGCAAATGCGAGCTGGATCCAGCCCTGGGACTTAGTGGAGATTCATGACCAGGCTGTTTCTCATCCTGTTCTTTTGCTGAGGTGGTTGCCATCAGTATAGAATACAGACACTAAAATAATCGTGGTGATACAATCAGCAAACAAAAGCCCCAAAGCCATGCAACACTCACTCTGCTGTCACTAAAGCTTGCCCGGTGGCAACAGGAGGACAAGTGCTGTCCAGACCAGCCTGAAACATGGTAAAGACACCTTGGTACACTGTGTGCCATGTGTACAGACGTGAAAAAGCCTACGAGAACCTAGCGTGCTTTGAAAAATGATGGGGACTGCTTTAAGATAGGGAACACCGGTGGTTATTATAGCAGGGTAGAAGATGGGGTTGTGATGATGTTTGAAGGACAAACAAGATTTTACTCATGGTTGAGTACTTCTGGGGCTGAGGCTCTGTCTTTGTGCTGCCTCTTGACAGCACCCGGCCAGTGAGATCCTGGCACTGAGAAGCCCAGGCCTTGCTGCAATAAATGTAGTAAGTGATGAAATTATTATCCAACCTGGAGAGATGGATTTAACAAGATAAGGTTAAAGCAGAGAAATGAAACTTGGTAGTCCATCAAGAAATGAAACCAAAACTCAGAAGCCAGGCTTGATGAATCTAGAGTGGACTAGTTAAGAAGTCCAAGCCAGGAGTCCATTCTGGCTCTGGGAGCCGGAGCGGCACAGGATATACAGGCACCTCTGGAACTCAGGGGTGAGGGATAGAGTCAAAAAAAGAGAGCAGAGGACCTTGGCCACACAAGGAGCCTGGCAGTGACATTTATCACCTTTAAAAGGGTGGGGATCTCCTTTGGGTGACATCTGCCTGCACAGCCTGTGCTGCTTGTGGTGACAAGGCTCTGCAGCCCCCCTGCTTCCAGCCCAGCACGGCAAAGGACAGGGCTGCCGTGCTCCCTCCTGGAGCCACAGTGTCCACCTCTGAGCCTGGGGACCACATGACTGTAGAGGGTAAGTTAGAGCAATGCAGAGGCTGCTCTACCTTGCACAGGGGCGAGGGGCTGCTCCACGTCTGCTTGGGAAGGCAGATGAAGATGAACATTACCTTGCCTTCCTCCCCAGGGGAGGCTGCAAGCTCCTGTGCAGCAGGGCAGTGGCGATGGGCCTGCCAGTACCCGGGAGGGGTGTCACCTCCCCCCAGCGCTCCGAAGTGAAGCCAGCGGCAGTCACCCCACGCTGTGGGCTTCAGTGGAGGAGAAGGAGGGGTAGAGCTGGTTCAGGTCCAGGTCGTGGTGTTAGCCTCACCGGCTGATCATGGCTCTTGACTAACACTTGTTGTAAGTCTTTGCTGGGTGCTGCCAACAAGCCATCAAACTAGAGCTGATGGAAAGAAATCCCCCCCCTGTGCCAGTTCCTGCAGTCCCTCCTGCAGCTCCCAAACCCTGCTGCTGCTTTGGCTCCAGCTCCCGAGCGCCGTCATCCCAACGTGTGACTCCTGGAAACAGTCCACCCTCCCTCGTCTGCATCTTCCTAGCTCAAGGTCCTCCTGCCTGATGTCCCCGCAGGCAGTGAGATGGAGGCAGGCCAAGGGACAATCTGTTCCTCATTGAGGTCATCCTGCAGCTCGCTGCTGATGTGGCGTTTGGGGGATGGAGCAAAAAATAACCCCAACCCAACAAAACCTCTCTCTTCCTTGCCTGGCCTTGGTTCCAGCACTGCTGGGGGACTGATAAAGCTTGAGAAGCACAAGGCCAGCAAAGGAAACCTAACTCTTCCATGTAACCCTTTACACTCCCACTGTCCTGCTCCCAGATCAGTGGCTAAAACCCACAGCACTTCACCGGCTGGGCACAGTACCAGGACTTTAGAGGAATATTTTCCATCTCCCTAGCAGGTCTTTCCAAGGTCCTTTTCTGGTTTTGCTGTGTCGTTTTAACGACCCGGCTCTAAGTGCAGCTGCCGAGCTCAGACAGTTTCTTGGATTCTGGTGAAAAATCACAGCTGTCTGCGAGTTTCCTATTGCTTGGCCTCCCCCCATTCTCCCTCCCATTAAGGAAGTGGGGAAAGCAGCAATGCAAAAGCTGAGAAGCCTTCAGAGCTGGGAAGATTTTTTTCTTCCCTCCAGTGCATCAAAGGCAAGATGCTTCTGCCTTCCCTTTCTGTGGCATGTGGGAGAAATTAATAGCATCTTTTGAGAAGCTACCTGTTCCCAAATCCCAGAGCTCCCAACACTCCCTCATGAAAGAATAGGGCTCTGAATTTCGCATACCCCAAAGTCTGAAGAGGTTTGGCTCAAGCTGTTCAACTCTGGAGTTCAGGATGTCTTCCAGTCATGCTGCAGCGTAAAACCAGAGCCCAGCCCGTTAGATAGTGCTTCAGGGGAGCAGAGAAGCGTGAAAGAAAACAGAAAGGGGGCACGAGGAGCTGGACTGAGGCAGAGCTGCTGCTGGGAAGGCTGGGAAGTCCCCTTTGCGCAGCGCAGCGTGACACGAAGCGCAGGGCTTGGCTAAGGACAAAACGAGATGGTCCTGCTTGCAGCTGCCCTGCCAACCACTTCCAGCCTGGGCAGCCCGCGAGTCACCCAGCACGCCAGGACCGAAGGAACGCATCAGGCTGTTTGTGGGCTGCTGCCGCAAGGAAGTCTGCAGCCCAGAATTAATTGAGCGGCTCTTAGTGCTGCGGCAGAAATCACATTATATTCCCTTCACAGCTCTCGGGGCAGGATTGCAAGAGAGCAAGAATCCCTGACTGCGATGAAGCCACAAAAGGGTCAGGGCACTCAATATTAGTGAGAAAAGAGATACCTTTTGCTTGAGATAAGAGGCACTAACCACAGCAGGAGGGAGGCAGAGCCTGGCACTTCGTGCTCTGCCTTTTTAGAGCAGAGGAAGGCGAGCAGAACCTCACGAAGCGCAGGCTGTACCCTGATGGGGTGCACAGAGGGGCCCCACTCCCTGCAAGCATGCTCAGAAAAGGCTTGTGCAACAGGGGGCTAAATTAGTGGGGAAAGCTGCGCCCCTGGTGATGCCAAGCAGGTTTGTGGCACCATTGGCAGCAAAGCCTGGGTTGTGGAAAAGAAATCTCCCCTTCCTCCTCAGTGACACTCTCGCTAGCCACCCCAGGGACAAGCTAGGAGTCTGTCCCAGCTGATCAGCACTGAGGATGTCCCTGGTCCTGACCAGAAGCTGCTCCCGTGGGCTGAGGCCAGTTTAGCTGTACCAGGAGATGAGGAACAACCCCTGTTCCGGGAAACCATCCCACTGGTTTGTGATTCACGGCTGTGGGAGTGCGGAGGCTGGTACATGCGTGTAGCCTCTTGCGTGCTAATCCCAGCTGAGGATGGGGATGGGGGAGGTGGGAAGCGTAGGGGGATGCATTCCCGTTCCCTAGCACGAGGAGATGCAGACAGCCCGCTGAGTCAGCGCAGGGTCAGCAGGGTGAGGCCAGGCAGGCTCGATTCCCCCAGCAGCTGGCTTTCAGCTGGTGCCTTCTCGCCACCCAGCTCAGCCCCTGGCATAGGAACCACGTGTACAAGGGGAGCTAGCTTACCCCTTCGCCTCTCTTTCTCGCCGTAACCTTAGCTGGAGCCCTTCCCCACAATCACGTGGTGAATATGGCTTCGTTTCAAGGGACAAAGTGCAGGAGTTTCTCATTAACAGAGAATGAAAACTGCCTGCTGCGATCCAGCTGCACTAACTCCGTTGGAGGAGGGAGAAGAAACGCTGTGGGGGAAGGAGGAGGTAAAAAAGGAAATCAGTCACAACCGCCTCACAGAGCCTGAGCCGAGAACTCTGAGCCTTGTGGTGTTGCCCCTGCACTCCCTTCCCCATGCACCCTGCCAAACCCCCACTGACCCCAGCACGTCACGCTGGACAGGACCTTCTTCTGCTCCCTGAGCCTCTTGGGGGATCACAGCTGCAGCGACCTTGACTTCAGTGAACCCCCAGCAAAACCGCTCTGGACACACAACATCCGTCCGGGGCTTCCCTGTCTTGCCCAGCCACCTGCAGCCCATCCCAGGACGTCAGGAGCAGGGAGCAGGAAAAGCACTGCCTTCCCAGGGTATTTAGGAGCAGGGAACTGAACGAAGAGAAGGAGCAGGAGAAAGGGAAGTGGTTGCTGCAGTGTTTACATCTCCCCCTCTTCTTCCCCCCAAAAGAAGAAACTGAGATATGATTTCCCTGAGGCAGCTCCCAAAGAAATTACCCGGCATTCAAAGGAAAAGACCTCTTTTTTCCCACCTACAGACTTGGCTGCAAAACCAGCCTCTCACTCTACAAGAGAAAAAAAAACCCATATTGTTAGTGAGAGCCCACTACTGCCAAACAGACGGACCCACGTGGGCCAGGGCTGGGAGTAGGAGTGAGACAGGGAGGGAATAAAGTGGCCCTTTATCTGGTGCCCGGCTTGCCTGTGCTGGGGGTGACGCATAGCTAGCATAACTGGAAAGGTCAAGTTTCATAACAGCCCAAAGAGGGGGAATCTTCCTTCTGGGGGAGCGAGGGGAGGGTAAGGAGGAGAGTCTGGTGAGCAAACAGCCAGATGGCTGGCGCGGAGGTGGGGGCAGTGGCCGCAGGGTAGCATTGAGGGATATTTGGTCCAGTGTCATACCAGTGGGGTCACTGACTTGCACATGGCTTTTTCACAGTGCAGGGGAAAGGAGGTGTTATGGTAGGATGTGCTTTGTGCATCGCATAACCTGGGCGAGAGGACGGGGGAGCGACCCAGCCAACCTCCTTCAGCAGTGGCAGATTCCCAAGCCACGGAGATGAAGGAGCAGGCAGGGCAGAGCTGGAGGTGGGGAGCTGGGTGGCTGGGGGAGAGGTGGGGTGATGGCATGGATCAGAAGGGAAAACACTGAGCTTGGATTAAGCGGGAGCACTGTTTTCCTTCCACTACATTGGCTTGGCACCAGAGAAATCCAGTCCCAGGGGAACGGGGTTTGTTTGTGATTGTTTATGGTGCAGTGGAACAAACTGCTTTCCTTTCACCCCCAACACACACATTCACTTGCTGGCACTTTATGCAGCAAGCTAATCTAAACTGAGAGAGGACCTGCCAGCATCCGCTGCAGCTTCCCCTCTCCTCCCCTCCCCAAGGGAAGGTACAGACAGCACAACCATCCTCGCGTTGTCCTCCCAGCAAACGCCTCTGCTTTTCCCCAGAAAGATGTGGTGGTGCTGGCCAGGGTGGCATACTGTTCCCTTCCCTCCTCCTGGTAGAACCTCGTGTTGAGGGTGAAGGGCAGGTTGCAAGAGACAAAGCCCTGATCCTATTGCCATGGAGATGTTAATTCAAGCTGAGTTCAAAGGAAATTGTTCCAGCTAAAGCTAACAGGCCTGGCAGGAAAGCCCTGCTGTCAGTTGAAAGAGGCCAGCTTCTCGTAAAAGGGGAAAGGAGGTGGTGTCAGAAAGAGGGGCCCCCCGTTCAAAACGCGAGCTCCAAATAGCCGCGGTCCTATTCCCTGCCTTTGAGCAAAGCCTTCCCCCGCCACCAAAGCCACCGGCTGTGAAGCAAGCCAGCAGAAGATGCCAGGCAGTCTTCCCGTGGTGCCTGGACCCTTACAGAACAGTGGCAGGGATGGAGGAGCTCGGAGAGCAGCCTCTCCCGCTCAGGGCAGACGTGGTGGGCATGCAGGCTGGGGTCTCCCTGGCCGGGTCACTCTGCCGTGCCATACGCTGGTGGCAAGAACAAGCACAGGTCCCACAGCAAGGCTGGCTGCCTCCTGCCACACACCAGCAACCACTGGGGGCTGGGGTGGGGAGAGGGAACCCTTGACACCAGTGGCAGAGCTCCTGCCTTGCTGCCACGCAAGCATGAAATGCACCATGTGATAACCAACACCTTCCCCGTCAGGCTGCAAGGGACTGCTCGGGGGCAGGACGGTGAAGGGCAGGACAGCTCTTGCCTAGCTTGTCACTGAAGTCATTCAGGTTTTCATGTAGGCAATGCAGTTTCAGGTTTTAGTGGAGGTATTACATTTGGTGTAATGATTAATCCTGGCAGGTAAGACTTGTCGGCTGGTATTAAACCTCCTGTTGCTGCCTGGTGTTTAGGCAGTGAGAGCTGGGGGTGAATATTCACAGCCCCTCTAAGGATGGGTGGGACTGACCTGGTCATTATTTGGCATAAGGGCCCATACAGAGCATCTGGAGAGAGGCAGGTGTGCTCTCCCACGCAAAACCATCCTTGAACCGAAACTGAGGAATGGAAGTGACTCGTGGGGGTGCGGGAAAGGCAGAGGCCACAGCCCGGGGTGGACAGGCGAGAGCGCAGAGCTGCAAGGTCAACAGCCAGCTTTGAAGGAGATGATGAAGCAACCGGCTGCCAACCCCCTCCCCTGCCCTGCAGGAGCACTTTGAACATCTACCCTGAGTCAGAGCAGGAGCGGGCCTGCTATTGCAAGATTTGGAGGAGAATTATGAGCAGCCCAGCTCAGTATTAGAGGCATTAACTGCGGTTTTGAAAAAAAAAAAAAGAAAGAACAAAAACCCCAGACTCAGAACATTCTTCCAGTTGAGCTAGAATATCTTCCCATCTGCTCCTCTGGTGCCAAGAGGAGAAGCAGGCACTGGAGTCGAAGCACTCCCTGCCAGCCAGAGCAGCGAGAGGAAGAGAGAGAATCATAGAATCGCTTTGGTTGGAAAAGACCTTTAAGATCATCAAGTCCAACCATTAACCTAACCCTGCCATCCCACCACTAAACCTTGGCCCTAAGCACCTCATTTGTCCTCCTTTTAAATACCTCCAGGGATGGGGACTCGACCACCTCCCTGGGCAGCCCATTCCAGAGCCTGACAGCCCTTTCTGTGAAGAAATTTTTCCTAATGTCTAGCCTAAACCTAGGAAGCTTTTGTCTGTACCAGGCAGCCTTGGAGAAGCCCCTGGCTGGCAAAGCAAGGCCCTGAAGGAGTCCTCTGCAGTCCCTGGCCACTGCTGGGCCCTGAGGTGCCTGCAGGGCTTGCAGGACACTGCTGGCAGCGCAGCTCCCCTCCCGTTCCCCCATCTCCCTTTTCCCTCCTTCCCATCTCCATTGCCTCCCTTGCCGCTTCTCTGCAGCCCCTTCCTTCCCTTGCAAGCTCACCCTGCCGCTGGGCTCAGAACTACTGCCAGGGAAGTGGCAGGGAGCAGTAAGAAAGCGCTGACAGCCAGTTAGTACTGTGGGTTTCACATCCCGCTGGTTTAGCAAGACTTGGGCCCTCTCCCACCTCTTCCTTTTCTTTCATCTTCCCCTGCTTCCAGGCTGTAGCTTGAGGCTGCAGCTGCTGCAAAACCAGGAGAAATTTGCTAATGGCCAGCGGAGAGATTTCCCACAAATCAGAACAAGAAGTGTTTTCTGTCTCTTTTTCGTAGCTTTCCCTTCTCCTCTCATCATCCCCTCTTCCTGCCGCTTCTCCCTCTCTCTGACTCCTTTCCCTGCCGGCTGGCTCCTCTGCTCCCATGTCACTGCTGGGAGCACGAGGGGCTCAGCTCCTAAAGCAATGCTGACTTTTGGCCCGTTCAGCAACGTGCCTGAGCAAGAGGAGAGAAATTAAGGAAAAGGGGAAGGACAGACTCGGGTTGCTGTGAGCTATCAGGGCAGAGAGAGAGCACGTGTGATGAAGCGGAGGAGGAGACCTGAATATGCTCGGGTCGGAAATAACAGCAGCGATACTTGGCATTTCTCTGGCCTCGTCCATCTTTGCACCGCAGGCTCAGACACGGGGTCACAGCATGCCCGTGGCCGCACAGCCCAGTGGCAGGAGAGCCACGAGGAGGACCCAGAAACCGGATTCTGGTCTGAACTGCCTCCTCGCTGCACAGTTAGGAAAACTCTGGCCGCTGAAGGGCATCGCTGCCTCCGGTGAGCCTGCCTGCCCCAACCCTGCCCCCTCGCCCTGCCGCGGGCAAGGTGGCCAGGGCACCGGGGAAGAAACGGGCTGTGCAGCGAACTCCCCTCAGCTGGGAACCGGCACGATTAAAGCGCGGGGTAAAGCATCTCCACAGCCACCGCTCCCAGCACAGGCACGTGCGTAAGCTGATCAGCAGCAGTGCTTCTCAGAAGCCCTGTCTCCTCCTCCAGGAATGGGGAAAGATCCGCTGGAGTAGTTTTAGGAGAAACCGTATCGCACACTCCCTGCCTCGAAATAGCTCAAGCTTCATCCTGAAGCAAGCTAGAGAGTTTTTCCCCCGAGGCTCTACCTACAAAAGTTGAATCATTTTAGAAAAGCAAAACAAGTAGTTAGAAAAACAACTAGGCCCTCCTAGGCGGCCACAATTAACTTTCCATTTATATGTAGCCTTAACACTTCCCTCCTGCAAAATTTGCTCTGACATCCTGCTGAGAAGCGAGGTAGCGTTTCTGTAGTCATTGACAATAATCTCTCTCAACCCCATTTTTAATTGTAGGTATTGAATTAGGTGCTTGGGTCCTGCTGAGATGCTGAGATGACACAGACTTGTCAAAAACCCTGCTGCAGGATCCATGACTTCCTCTGCGCTTCTAGAAACAGAGGGGAGGAGGTATTTCCTTACATCCCCCCCACCAGAAAGCGAGCTCTAAATTATGTTTCTACCAAGAACTCGGGAATTTCCCTTCAAATACCTTTGCCTTTGCCTCACACTTAGCCCTTTTCCCCACTGATGATTAATCCCTTCTGAGGCAATATTTAGAGCTGTCTTAATCTCTATCCCGTGCTGCTTGCAGAGCATCACCATGTCTTCCTTCCTTCCTTGCTGTCTTTGTTCTGCACCCAAAGAACTTAGGGCTGGTTATTTTAACGCCCATTGCGAGGTTAGTCAGCTCGGCTTTTGACAGCTCTCATTGAGTCCTCCACACGCCGGCCTCGAAGCTGCTGCTTTCTCTGCTGATCTGGCCTGTTTCTACATCCCTCGCAGGCATTCTGATTACTGTTAGCATCCTTTTGAGGTGGTTATTCATCTAGCTAGAACTGGAGACCTCCCTTGGAAGGTGTCCCTACCCCCCACCTCTCAAACAGTTTGAACTTTGTTTTTTTGACTTAGAAAAATCACAAGCCTCCTCTGAGCTCCCGAGTCCAATTTTCATTCCTGTGGATTTCTCTTAGCCAACAAGGATTTGCCTATTTGAAATCAAGAACCTTATTTGCAGGCTTTGTTTGTCTTTCTATTTCATTTTAATTGAATCAGCAGTTAATCTCTGAATCCAAAGTTACTTTCTCAGTACAGTGCCCCCATCGCTTATCAAAACCCAGTCCAGGGCAATACCTTTCGTCACTGGTTCAGTGAACTTTGGTGAAGAAAGTCACCCACTACCACGTGCCAGAATATATTCCCTACTGTTATTTTTCATGCTAAATGAGAGACTTTCACTTCCTGACCAAGAAGACAATTTCTCAGTCTGTATCAGGCGAGTAATTATGCAGGACTCTGTCCACGTCCCAGTCTGACCCTGAAAACCTACAGCACAGTCCCCTCACAATGCCAGGACCAGCCCATCTTTCTTTCCCCACTAATCTTAAGTCTAATAGATTCCTTTTGTGGCATGTCAAGACTTGAAAGATTCTGGCTATACAGCTCTGTATTGCCCCTTCTACCATATATACCTTCAGGGAATCGTAACTATTTCAGATCTCATCTCAGAGCAAGGGTTCCAGCGAGCCTGCATTTCTGTGCCTCATCAGACAGATGTTGCATTGCATGGTGCAATACATCCTCTGCCTGGAAAGAAGGGCAGCCTGGAAAGGGTGATGAAATGCAGGTCCCTGAAGTAGGGATCCACTAAAACCGGGATTCAGCACAGAATGGACAAGACTTTCCCTTCCCTCTCACTTCCAAATCCTCCAGCTCCAAAAAGCAGAGTTAAAAGCCAAGGGTCTATGCTTAG
Source organism: Egretta garzetta (assembly GCF_000687185.1). NCBI lineage: Eukaryota > Metazoa > Chordata > Aves > Pelecaniformes > Ardeidae > Egretta > Egretta garzetta. Next base: position 1,726,948 of record NW_009259602.1, on the reverse strand, counting down.
ATCTTAATTTCTGTTAAATCTTCCTCTCAGTCACCATAACAGCAGCTACTAGATAGATAAGCACAAAGAGCTAATGCGGACATGGGGCAATAGTACAAAGCATGCTGTGCACCAGTACTTTGCTCTAACGTGTGGCAGGGCTCACGAAGCGCTACAGAAATTTGCTTCAGTGCCATTCCATCACTGCAAGAAACAAACCAAAGCAATCAATGCAGAACGGCGAGGGGATGTTCTTTTCCCTCTCTTTCATCTATATTTTAGTGCCTCTCTAAAAATCTTCTCTTCCACCTCCTGATGTTTCTGCTCCCTTCCTGATCTTTAAAGCATTGCTTCAGCCTGCTAAGGTGGGCATCAGGCCAGGCTGCTGAACGATACTGTTTGCTTAGTTTAGCACTGGCTCCTGTCAGGAGGAGCCCTGCTGGCTGAACACACCGTTTGTGGCCATATGTGGTGTTATTTACATGGGGAAGGGAAGGAAAAATACATCTTTGTGAAATAAGAGTTGAGAGAAAAGAGAGACGCAGGCAGAGCAGGGTGGGAATGTGCCCATCTGAGAAAGCCAGCCCAGCCCAGCCCACAGGAGGAATTAGCACAGGGCTCACGCAGAGGAACGCTGATCTTAAAGCAAGCTGCGAGGGTCTGCAACAAAGCCTCGTAATGGGAGAAGAAATTGGACGGACTTCTGGAATCGCTGCACGGAAGCTCTGCTACCAGCTGGGAGACTAATTTAGTTTCTGTTTTTTTTCTCTCCTTCTCCCCAACCTCCCTCTTTCTCTCTTTGAATAGGAGAGCAACGCAGCCAAGGGCTCAGCTCCAGCCAGATTGTACAGGCTCTGACGGGGCAGGCTGGGTCACTCAGCGGAGGAGTAAACAGGGAAAGCTGAAAGGGCTTTCTTAGGCTGTGCTTGAGCTAAAATGCTGAAGAAGAGCACAGGAAGCACTTGAAATCCCCAGCAGGTCCCAGCCTGTCTGCATCCAGCTGCACTACCTGTTGTGAAGTAGAGCAGCTCAAGGACTGCTCTAAATCCCACAGCAGCCATGAACAGGTAATGAAGGCAGAGACAGGCAGGGGCTGAAGCAGGCGAGTGCTCTGTCATCCCCCTGCTGCTTAGCACAGCAGTACTCTGCTCTTTAACTGGCGCCCAGCAGCAGCATTGCAACTTTGTCCTCCCCAGCACAACCAATCTCCTCCCAACAGAGCCCGTGTCAGTACCCTGACGTGCTTGATGAGTGACGCTGTGCCAGCGGAGGTGCCATCTTTTGGAATAAGACGTAAAACCAACTGCCTGACAGCCTGGACTATAAAAGTTCCCTTGGCAGCTTCTGCCAGCGTTATCTTCCTCTCTCAGCCAAATTCCAGGTTAGGAACTGAACAAAGCAGTAGTGATGAGCTGCCAGTATTTTAATGAGCAGTTCCCACAGACACCTTCCTAGCTCTGCCCGTGATGAAACTCCGCGGAGCAGGTGCACGTGTGCTCTCCCAGGAAGGGAGCTGTATTTACTTCTCACTTGTTCAAACAGCAGCCGTTACAAAAATCCTCTCTCATAACCATCACTCAAGCAGGGAAGTGGCTGATTTGGTAAGGAAATTGTCATCAAGAGCAGTTTGCTGGAGATGTTTACACTGTGTTTCTGAGGGTATAATGAGTGTGCTGATAAGATAGTGCAGGAACTAGCTGACTTGAATGAGGGGGGAATATGTTGATGGGGAAGTTGCTAGCTGTATTCTGCAGGGTGTTTGGGAAATACCCCGCTGGTACCCTACAGAGGCAATGGCATGTACTCTTGAGTATTTCTTTCAGGCTGTTTAGGGAGAAGGTCTTTCTGGGACAGAAAAGCAGGACTGGGAGAGCTGGGATTTCCAGGATCATGTTTTTCTCCCCCGGGAAGGAATCTGGGGTGTTTTCCCTGCTGTAAACCCAACTATCCCTTCCCAGCATCTGGGGCATTCCAGCAGGGAGGAAGAGAGAAAGAGGTACTGTGAAAGCCCCAGGGAGCCCTGGGTACCTGCTGAAAATGAATTGGGAAGGCACTCATCCCACTAGGATCCCTGCAGGACAGGCATGGACCAGGGGAGCAGCTTGCTCCAGTGCAGGCAGGTTATCATTGCTGCTTCTGTGCTCAGCACCTCTCTTGCCCTTCCTGGGCTGGCTGCATTTCAATGGCAGCAGATTTACCTTTCTAGCAGGGCACAGAAGAGCCAGCAAGGCTACATCTAGTAACACTCCAGTCCTGTCCCCTGCCCCTGACCTCAGTACGGGCACGGGGAAAGCCCCTTCCTCCTCCCTGCCACCACCACCTCCAGGGACACCAGGGATGGACATGTCCCTGGGCAGGTCCAGGCATCCATCCTACCGCCAAAGCCGTGGGCTTGAGATAGCATCCCTTTGCTCTGCTTAGCCCCAGGCACTCGCTCCAGCCCCTGCCGGGAGCGGAGCTCTGCCAGGACAGGCAGGTGGAGGGGGACTGTCCCATCCTGTGCTGCAGGGATTTTCCAGCATGCCCACATTTTTGGGGTCGGCCTCTTCTCCCTGGTAGCGGACGAGGGGGAATGGTTTGAAGTTGCACCAGGGCAGGTTTAGGCTACACATTATGAGAAACTTCTTCACCGAAAGGGTTGTCAAGCTCTGGAATGGGCTGCCCAGGGAGGTGGTCGAGTCCCCATCCCTGGAGGTATTTAAAAGAAGGATAGATGAGGTGCTGAGGGCCAGGGTTTAGTGGTGGGATGGCAGGGTTAGGTTAACGGTTGGACTCGATGATCTTAAAGGTCTTTTCCAACCAAAGTGATTCTATAATTCTGTGATTTTTGGAGGCCCCTTTCTGCACGGGGTTCCCGACACCCGTGTGCGGGCCACGGAGGACACCTAGTGGCTGGGCAGACCCGCG
>NW_009259602.1:1697764-1724041 GCF_000687185.1 Egretta garzetta | reverse complement strand
GCGGGGTGCCCCTGCCCACAGCACCCTGCCTGCTGGCAACGGGGCGGGCGGGCTGCCCCAAGGATGCTGGCCCCATCGCTGCCCCGGGGAGGGGGCGGCAGGGCCGAGGGCTGCCCAGAGCTCAGCTCTTCCACAGCTGAACTCCCCTCTCCACCTTCAGTGCTCGCACACAAGCCCCAGGCTCAGGGAAATCACACAGTCCCGTGGCATGGAGGGGGAAAGCGGGGCTCAGCACCCATAGCATCCTCCTTGCCCGTGCCCTCGCACAAGCTGGCTGCCTAGGAGATTATTTGAATGTTGCATGGTGTGGGCAGATGGGTGCAGGAGCTCAGCGAGGAGGGGTAAGTGCCTTCTGTGTACTCCCAAGCTGGTCTTCCATGTGTCCCCAGTATGGTGCAGGGCATGGGCAGGATAAAGGGAGCTGGGATGGGCCAGAGGATGCTGGGGGAGGCTTGCAGAGATGCGGCAAAGGGGAGGGGAGGTTTGGGTGGCCAGTAGGGCTGCATCAGCTAGCCTGGGGTCTCACCACCACCACTTGGATGCTCAGAGAGCCCTGCTCTATAAAGAAGTCACTAAAAGTGCACTGGGATGGACCTCCCCACTCACTGTTTCATTTCCCCTTGCTGGATGGGCAAGATGTGAAAGCCCAGGAAAAGCTGAGCACTAAAGCCCTCCGGGTGAGAGATGTGGGAGCCTTCCATCAATGTCCAACTGACCTTCATCCACCAGAAACACCCTTTTACAAATCAGCTGCTCTTCAAACGCGTGGCGAGCGGCGTGCGCTGTCCTCAGCAAGAGCAAAGGTGTCCTTCGTGTGTGTCCACACGTACACACTGCCTGTCTCCCCCTCCTGCTGCCACGGGGCTGGGATCTCCAGGTGAGGTACAAGCAGGTGGGTGAGGGCAGCCCCCTGCTGCCCCCTCCCTCTCCTGTAGTGGCAGAAGTGGCCCTGGGTAGAAATGTGTCCCCCTGACACTTTGAACTCACCCTGTAAGGCTATCCTAGCCGGCCTAGAGGGCAGGGTTATTGCTGCCAGGGCACATGGAGACAGGCAGGGAGTGTGAGGCAAGGGCAAGCACACCCTTCCCTGTACCAGAAGAGAGCTGCAGCTCCCCCAAGCCTGCAGCTTTCTCGCCCAATTTCCTCCACCCCCTTGGCTTTCCTTCCTGGGTGCCAGCCAGCCCCATGACGCTACGTTAGGCTGCGTTTGGACTTGATGGAGCCTCAAACTTAAATGCAATTAATGTAATAAAGGCCAGCAGCTAGTGCATGCATGGAGCCAACTGGAGCAGCAGGGACGGCTCCCTGAGTTGCCCAAGCTCCAGGTGTTCCCTCCCCATGCACAACAAGACCAACACCCCTCCTCCCCTCCCTGGCATGCCTGCGGCCCGTGGAGCTGCAGTGCCAGCACATGGCTCGGAGCTGCCTGGGAATCTCCCCCATTATTTTACCCTCTTTCACAACTATACCACCAACAAGGAGGCCAAATCCTGCTGCTCTGCCAGCAGCTCGCTGCTGGAGAAGCAGGCTCTGCCCGGAGGAAGCAAGGTGGGGAGGCAGTAATGCATGAGCTTTTGGGCCTTCTGGGTGCTGGGCACTTCCCAAAGCTCATACACAGCTGCAAAAGTGTTGTCCAACCTGACCGGCCATCCTGTGCTGTGGGGCCAGCAGGCAGTGACAGTGCTGGCTGTCTGGGAGTGGGGCAGATGCCTGGCCTGAGGCTGTGCCCCTTGCTGCTGCTGCCCGTGCCAAGTCTGCTACCCTGCACCTTATGATAGGCATTAACTCACCACAGGCAGCCGCTACCGCAGTGACAGAGCTGCCACCAAATCCAGAGGAGAGCTCCACATGTGCTAGCCACGCAGAAAGCCCTGCCCCGGGGAGGTAAGTGAGAGGATGGGAAGGACAAGCAGGCATCGTGGGCAAGGACGCAGCCGTTGGCCATACCTGTGCCACCAAGAAGCCCATTCTCTCCCTTGACTTTGAGTTGGGTCCTGCCACAGGATTTCTTGAGCTGGAGAACATTTCAGAGATTTGTTTTGTGAGGTGGAGAGGGGAATAGCTTTTTCTGCCACCAGGCCATGTAGGAGTGAAGCAAAGAGGCCCCAGTGCAGTTGGCAGGAAGATGGGGGCTGGTTACAGGGAGTAAGGGTGCAGGTGACCCTCAGGGCTGCCCAGAGCAGTGAGGATGCATCTGGAGAGAGGTAGGATCTAGGACAGAGAGCTGGGATAGTAGGATGAGAGGTGAAGTCTGAGCTCCTGCCATTTAACAGTGAGGCTTGGAAGAAGGTACAAGCAGGTGCTGAAGGACCATGAGCTCAGCGCCAGTGACGCAAGAGACGTGATCAGCCTGTCCCCAGATCCTTTCCAAGGCAAACATCAGACATTTTCCATCAGACACTGCTCTCCTTGGATGCCAAATTTCACTCCCATTTGTGCAAGCCAGGGCTGGTGTCCACATGCTCCCGTTGAATTGCAGATCCCTTCCCAAGCCCCAGACACTGAGCAGCCCCTGACAGGAGCAGATAAGGGACCTAGGAAGACAAGCTGTGTCAAGGACTGCCTGCCCCCTGCTCCCATCTCCATCTGAATGCTGGCAACCAAAAAATGATCTCTGCTCTGTTGCCTGGAGAAAAGCAGCCTTGTTGACCTTCCCTGCAGCTCGCTGCTCCTGTTGTTTTCACCTGGAGAAGGGGGTGGCATGACACAGTTGTTTCCCAGGCAGTTGCCACCACCCTAAAACCAGAGGGTGGGATTCGGCTGCAGAGGGATAATGCTGACCAAGGACAAGCAAGTCCAGGCAAGGCACGCAGCAGAGCGCTGCTCCTGATGAGTAAGAGTGGCGGGTGCTAACCTTCCCCAAGGTCTGGTCCTGACCCTCGCCCTGCCTCAGCTTCTGTCAAGTTATCCTGTGTTTATGGCAGTGAGCAAGGGAGGCTCAGGCCCCAAGTTCACTGTCTTATCTAGGTGCTATATTGCTTTCCCAAAATTGTTCTGATTTTTTCCTCCTTTTCCCTCTTCTTTGTCTCTCCCCTTTCACCTCCATCTCATTTTTCTTTTGCTGTCCTATTTTTTTCTTCTGTATTTATAAAGGAAGGGAGGAGGGGAGTACATCAAGAGACACACACGCGCGCACACACACGCTGGATATTTGTCTTGCTCAGTCACAGAGTGAATAAGCGTCCTTGTTTCAACATGTTTTCCCATTTAACTTCCCAGGGGCTTTTCAGAATAAGAATTCCTCTGAACAGCCAGACACAAGATCTGAGCTTACAGTCATTTGCTCTGCTTGGTGGCCTCATTCCTCAGGCTTCCCCCCATCCTGTGTTTCCAGGAACCCAGCAGTGACACAGACCGGGGCCCACCCACCACCTCCCCTAAAGCCTCCCTGGCAGGTAGGGAAGCCCAGCAAGGTCAGGCTGCAGCTCCCCAGGTGCTGAGCTGTCCCCCTGGCATGACGGAGCAGCAGCCCTCACATGGGCAAAACCTCCATGGAGGCTTCTGCACAGAGCAGAAGCCACGACTGTGCCTGCTGGGCTTCTTCCACATCTGTGGGACTGCTCAGACCAGCCCTGCTGCCCTGGGTGGGTGATGGCGCCGCGTCCCTCTAAGTAACTTCCCTGCAGGGGGTCCCGTCTCAGGAGGCTGAGCCTTCCGCAGAGAGAGGCGACTCGAGACACTAAGGCTCTTGCAAGAGGCGAAGAAAGATTTGAGGGAGACAGCACTTGCTCTTAGCGAGGAAGACACTGACCTGATCCCACATGCCTGTGAGCTTGCCATCCCCCCCAGCCCCTCACCAGTACCTGGATGGTGAAGAAGCACAACGTAACAGGAGGAAGCATCTACCCCCTCTTCTGCCCCACCTGCAGCATGCTTTCGGGGAGAGGTTGCCCTGTCCTGCTCTCCCTCCCACCGCGCTAGGCTGCTCGGTGGTCACACAGGCCTGGACACCTTGGGAGGGACAGAGCCAGCTTCTGTCTCCAGGGCAGGTCAGGGCAAGGACTGCTCCTCCGTGCACCTCTCTGTGCTACCCTTACTAGAAACAACCACTGCCTGGAGGGAAGCTTGGCTTGATATTGCCAAATACAGAGGATTTCAGAGTAGTTCATGTGTTGGGGAGACTCTATTAATAACTGTCTGTCCTTTTTCTTCTTTTTCTGCCTGTCCTTGTTCTGCTCTTCTTTACCCATCCATGTTTCCCCTCTTTCTCTCCACCTGCCTCCTCCAGGCTCGGCGCCGTGAGTCACACCCTGTCCTATCGGCTTCACTTGTTTCCTCTCCCAAACCTCACCAGGGCACTGGGACTTTGATCTTGTGAAGGCAGAGACTCCAGCTGCCAACCTGGGAGAGCACAGATGCTTGGAGATGGGGGACGGGGATCCACTGGATTACAAGAGAAGGGGATGACCATTCGAAAGAGACTAGGGAGGCGCAAGTAGTGATGTGCCTTATAACCGCCTTTTATTACCCATCACCAAATACAGAGATTCTTCCAGCTCCATTAGCACAGAGCCTCTGGACATCAAGCCTGCCCATAGCTCATGACTTGTCAAGTCTTTCCCATCACAAATAAAATTCTTACCAGTGGTACTCTCAACCCTTTCCCAGCCTGGGCGCCATCCCACAGCACCTCCCTCCCAGCCTAGGACCCCAGATATAGCTGTATGACAAGCTTAATCAGCACAGCTCTTCAGAGGGAGAGAAACTGGCCCTCTGCTCAGGGAGGAAAGGACTGTATAGGAGCCCTACCCCAGATGTATGCCCTGGTAGCCTTCCCCATCTGCTGACACACTGTGCCAGAAACCTCTGCAGTGGCTCAGCTACTGGAACTGTATCTCACAGATCAGTAAAATAGGCTCTAGAGGGGAAAATAGTTTTTAAGCAATGGGACAGGGACAAAAAGGTCTCTGTTTGGGGATTTCCAGTACCTGCCTTTGGCTTGCTGGAAAACCAACATTCTTCAACTTCGGCACACGTTAGTTTCCTGAGGCATGAGATAGCGATGATATTCCCCTGCCTTACAGAGTTTGATTCAGGACATTTTTTTGTTGAGATGCAAGTCCATAGAAAACTAGACCCAACCTCCTGCTGGGGACAACAGCAAATTATGCTAAAAGTTATAATTTCCAGGCATCAGAGAAAAAAGAACATCCTCACAGAAGATTACACAAAGAGATCCTAGGGGTATAGATCATGCTAGCACCTATACCCCAGGACAAAATCTTTTTCTGGAAGGAGTGCAATCTGTTGCAGCTATCCAGATACCAATAAATTCCATTCTGCCAGCTGCAAATCAGGGAATGTTTCCTTACTTCTACTACAGCCCCCAAAACCATAAGATTATACAAACTGCCAATTTTACCCCCAAAACCATAAGATTATACAAACTGCCAATTTTACATAAATAACATCTATCTCTTCTAGCATGCTTTGTTCCCAGAGATCCCAGAGCACTTTATAAGATTATCAACAGATTGGAGCAGAACAGAGAACAGAATCATGATCTCCCAAGTTCAGAGGGAGAGCCACCCACAAAATCACATCTGCATGGTTACTGAGGCTGACTTGAAAACTACCAGTGACCACGCTCCAAAGAAGCCAAAAGAGAATGTGCCATCCTGCAGCAGAAGGTAAAAAAGCTCCAGTGGTCCTTGCCAATCCAGCTAAGGAATATTCCTGATCCCACATTTGGAGATCGTGTTTTAGTGCTGAGCAGACAGCTGAGAAGTACAACCAGCTCCACCCAGCTTCCCCATCTCAGGTTGTGCCAATCTCCAGTGCATGAAAAGGAGGTGGAAAAGAAAACAAAAACTGAAAACCAATGACACAGAAACCAAGTTAATCATCAAAGCGGGGAGGGGGGGAATCCTTCCTGGCCTCTACAGGCAACCAGATGAAACCTTGAAACACAGGCTTAATTAATTAATTAAAACCAATATTAACATGGTGCAACAAGTCTTGTAAGCACATTGAAGGCATGCAATATCATCCATACACTGTTATGCAACATGTTGATGACTGCAGCAAGCTCATCTTGAATCCAGTTTGGATCCTGGTGCCCAAGACTCTGTTTCAAAGGCCATCCCTGAACAACGCTCCTATGATGTCTAGAAATCGTCTTCTAATTTCTAACCTATATTTTTTAATGAACAAATTTATCCTATTTGATCTTACACTAGCACTGGCCTTTAATTCAAATAGATTTCTCTCTTTTGCTGGTATTCCCTTTCCTGTCCTCCACATGAATTTAATGCTGAGTAGTCATTTTCCCCTACAGCCTTTTCAAAGATGAAGACTCAGCGTAACCACTAGAAAGGGGTCCTCCCCCAGGCAGCACATATCCTCCAGTTAATGCCCTTGTCCTGTCACACATCTTCGGTGAATCACCCTCCTCCTGCACGCTCACTGAGTATCGTTGTTACACAATGGGCATTTATATTCTGCCTGTAACTTGTTCCAATAATTAAGATTCCCCATGGTCCAGCTCATAGCCTGCAGGCCTGATTTAAGCCTTGGGAAGCTTGTGTTTAGCCTGCCATGGTACCCTGGGGGAGCTATTCAGATGCTCACACTAACCTAAAAATCCCAGTCTTCAATATCTGAAGCCAGGTCCTGACCATCTTCACTGAGCTTTCAATTCAGCATGCCCCCTTATGTGAAAATGCATCCCCCAAATAACTGGACCCTCCTGGTTCAGTTTTCCTTCCCTTCATCACCTACTCTGAGACACACAGCTGATTATCACATGGAGGCGGTGAGCCCAAATTGTCACAAATATCTAAACTTAAGTTTATGCCATATGAATTGAGTCTCTCTCATATAAATCACAGCTCTGAGCGTATCTGTAGATCTGCTTTAAGCACACCTGCAGCATTGTTGTTTTTTTTCCCCATGCGCTCTATACCAGGATAGCTCTCCTGATCTCTCTGGATGCGTTGCTGACTGAATCTGATACGTGTGAAAGCAACACGAAGCCCTGAACTCGTTCTGCCTGCTCTGCTGTTACACTAGGAGCTGGTTAATGCATGGTCATTGCTCAATGGTGTCTACATGCTTGATGGATTGATTTCCTGTGCTTTCTTGTAGCAGGAATGGCGTGCATGCATTTCAGCGTAACGTTTTCCGAGCCGTGGACTTGTTTTCTATAAAGGTGTAATAAATGAGAAAGGACTGAAAATATGTAGGATGTGAAAGGGAGTGTGGATTAGTGGGTAAAGCACAGAGTAGGCAATTAGCAGACAGGTTCCCTGCTCCTAGTTTGGTTGGAGCTGCTGTGAGAACAGGGGCCAGTGAATCATGGGCTGGTCGATCTAATTCTCTATGACTCTCCATGACTTCATCAGTCATTGGTGTTTGAAACTCTGCTCCAGAGCCTGTCTAAAGGAGTGCCCTGGGGTTGGCTTAACTGTTTCTATTCTATTTAGTTTTAAATGGACCCAATTTTTTCACTTTTTCCATCCTGGGGAAATTTTTTTTTTAGGTACCTACCCCACAAAGATTTTGTGCAGCACATTGCACAGTGGAAACCTTTAGTACAAGCAATAAACTACCCAGGCTTACTGGTGTATATACAACGAAATAATGAAGTTCAAAACACGAACAAAAGCATCATGGAATATTAAAAAAACCTCAAGGATTTAGAGGGGTCACAATCATGAAAAAACAAGAGAATGAGCAAGCAAAAAGGCTGCATAGCTATTTCAGAAAAGAAGTTTCATTTTTGCTGAAAAAATTCAGTCAGTTCCACAGTACATGCCTCAGTTTCCCTAATTGCTACATGGGGTTAGCAACCCAGACCTATTTTGCAAAGGTGTTGTCAAGTTTAATTTGTGAACCTTTGAAAAATGCTCCGAGTTTTTCAGATGAAAGGCGCTGCAGATGCCAAACGTGGGTGTATACTCTGAGTCAGAGGCATAGACATGGGCATATTGTGTGATCGGCTTGACGCAGAGCACTAGATAGGAGCCAGTTGTCCTCTGCAGGAAATGTAGGGATAGCTGGTGCAAAAATCACAGATGATGCTTACACAAGTGTGAACTCATGCTATAGAAATCAGGAGCCACCCTCTGGGAGGTGCAAAAATAAAGCCTACAATAGAGACGTCCAGTCTGTACTTTGGCTTCTAAATTGCCTGAAATACATGCATGCGCACGAGTCTTCTAAATACGGTTGAGAACTCAAGCACAAATTGTCTACTAAACTACCCTTTAACTAACAAACTGCCCTTGAGCTCCAGTAGTCCTCCCGCGATTCCCAGGCAGAATTAGGCAGCATTGGCAGTGGTCGTGAGCACCAATAAGGCCATGCACACCTCAAGTTTCAGACAGGTATGAACAGTGGGTTTCCCAAGAGAGGCCAGAAATAACAAAAGAGAGGTGGGCCCCATCTGCAAACAATTTTTTGGCACTATAAAGACATGATGAGGTGCAGAGAGATGATGGGGAAAAGAGCAGGCTTGGCCTTTGGCTACGGAGCAAAGCTGCAGTCCCAGGTCGTGTGGCAGCAGGGGTGATGCATTTAGCTTTTGCTGGTCACGCGTGGGCCTGCCATGGTTTCACAGGTATTTTCAAGCACGACATGCCCAAGGTGCTAATGCCAGGCATGTGGACTGCTGTGAGAGTGAGCTGAGGTTGAAAGGGGACCAGTGAAAGTGGCATTGCGCAGAAGTGACTGGTGACAGCGGGGAATGTTCCTTACGCACACGCGAGTGACATCCTTTCTTTCCTCCTGCAGACTCAAGGGACGTTCAGCCCAGACTACCGGTAAACAGATTCTTCTTCAAGAAATCCAATTTGCATTTGGCTCCATTAGCTCGTATGTGCACATGACCTCCCTCTTTCTGTCTGACACAGAGCATCTAAGCTGAGAAGTCTCCAAAATTAAGCAGCAAGGACAGATGCCACCCAAGCTATTCAAAAGCCAAAGCAGAACCTGCAGCTTCATGGAACATACCGACTGTCGTGAGGGCTGACAACAGCCCATCTGAGTCTGACTGTAGCAGCATTAGGGGACAGACATTACAATGTCATACATCTCAGGTATGGCCACACTTCACCAGTACTGCAACAAATGGAGGAGCTAAAGCCATGGCTGGCATCAGGGTAGGTCAGGCCAAGCACAGCTATAACCTGACTTATTGGAGGGTGCCAGTCTTGTATGTACCTCTGCACGAACAGAAGAATCAATAATAAACCTCCTCCTGAGCCCAGTTACTCCCAAGTCTGCCTGGAATAACTGGATTAAACTCATTTACTCTGGATTTGCTAATCAGTAAAACCAAGATGAAAAAATTCAGTCCTTAATCTTTTGACTGCCTTACCTACTCCAAAATCTTAAGAAAGTGTCAGGAAAACAAGAGGAACCAAGACAACCTTCTTCCAAGTTAGACCTCTTCATATAGGTGTTTTTTGTTTCTTAAGTATTATTGCTAGCTTGGAAAAGCTCTGCTGAATCTTTTCTGTACACGTGAGAACAGGCGCCTCCACCCTCCAGTATTTTTAATTACTTGGAGATCTATAGGACTGTTAATGTTATGAAGATCAGCTCATCCCAGGAAGCCAGGGGGAAAGAAATACATGTATGTCAGCCAATCTCTTTCTTTTATGAAATTTGTTTTTAAAAAATGGCATTACCCTTTTCTATGCCAGAGAATGACTTCTGACTCACGAACGACTGTGGTCCTATTAATAAAAAAACTGTCCACTAGAAATTACTGCAAAAGGTGCGGCCTTTCTCAACAACTATTATCCAAAAAATACTGTATACTGAATAATTTCTCATATATAGAGAGCGATAATGACATACAGGCAGTAAGAGGGGCTGGAGCTATAGGCAGGGGTCCCAACTGCATTTCAGTTGAAGAGAAAAGAAATTCTCTTTCCTTTTCTCTCATTTCACACAGACAAAGCCCTTAGAAACCGTATCTGTAAGACAGGCGCTTCCTGGCTATCTCATTCTCGTATCAGAACCAAAACGTATGCTGTTCCTGTTTTGGGCTGCACCTCTATTTCCTCCACACCTAAAAAAGAGCTGAAAAATGCAGACCTGGATTTTTCTTCCACTACTTAAGACACTTCCAACTGGGGTTTTGTTACGGATTTCTAATGAGAAATTTTTACAGGCTAAAATTCACATTCTCCAGCAACACCACCACTGCATTCTGCAAAAATTAAATTAGCAGAAATCTTAGGCATGGTTAATTTACACCCTGGGCATTAATCTCAGAGCAATCTCACTGAAATTCAGAGCATAATCTATGCTAAATTGATATGAGTGGAAGATCAACCTCCTTCTTTTGAAGTTGGTGGAATTCACCAGTGCTTATAAAGAGCCTTTTTCTTCTGAAATCTTCTGTGATTCCAACAAGTTGAACCTTTCCCGGGAATACAGCTAGTGGAGGCAGATCTATTTTTAAGACTCTCAGTTCTTTTTTCTTGCAAGAAATATTTTGGCTATCTAGCTGTAAGATATTTCCTCTTCCAGGTATGTGTCTCAGTTCAGTGGACATTTATGGGAAGAGCTACATAGGATATACCTGAACCCTTATCTCAGTGAAAACATGCAATGAAATAGGCAATGGGGGTTTTGTTCTATTAGTCACATTAGTGGAGATTGCATGGCCTGTGGGAAAAACAGGACTAGCCAATTTTTACTTCAGGTCAGCTGTGTTCTTCTGATACATGGTTGGGCTATGTCCAGGTCTAGATGGATGGACCTTGCACAAACCCAACATCAAAATCAAAATAAAGATAATAGGGTCTTTTAAACCCCATATTATCCATACGTTTCCCCTCCCTGTCCTACTGAATACAGTAAGCCCTCAGGGGAACCCAGTTTAAGAATGCTTTATTCTAGGCGTTCATTTTAATTACAACCATAATTATTTTTGTGCATGTGTATGACCCAGTTAACAAACCCATCTTCGGCATCTCGTGGTCTCTCCGACCCTGCCCATTTCTGCAAGGAGGTAACCTCAGCTCCTGGCAACAGTGAGCAAAATTATTTTTGAAACAAGCGGTCGAACTGGTTGCTACATCTTAATGAAAATTATTTTTTAAAAAAAACCATTTCTATGTATATAAACAGCCCTTCCTCCCAAACCTGGTTAGACAAGAATGTTCCTGGGTGTGGACTGCCTTGTATAATTAACTGCACAGCTGTAGCTTCTGATCCCTGGTAACGTCTGTTTCTTTCTTTCTCCCTGCGTCTACCTAGCATAATCCAGGCGTTCTCCTCCTCCTTGCAGGAGCTCCAGGTGCGTCACTTGGGCAGAAACTTTCCTGCATTCCACCGTCATTCCTTGCTGAGACAACAACCGGGCAGACAGACCCGCTTTGTAGAGGGCTGAGAGACAGGAACTGGAGGGAAGACTGAGCAGTGAAGCCAATTCACCCTGTTTAGACGATGGAAACGGGGACTGCAGCAAGGACAAACGGTACCACTGGGAAGCCAGAAGATGTGAAGAGTCCATCTGCCCCCAAAAAAGAAGAAGAAGCGAAGAAGACCACAAACCCTGGCGGAGGTGAGAAGGAAGCTATGAAGGGCACTGGCAGTGCTTCTTTGGAGACAGGGCAAATGAAGAGCTCCCTCTTTTCTGGGAGCGACTGGAAGAGGCCCATCATTCAGTTTGTGGAGTCATCCGATGAGAAGAGATCAACCTACTTCAGCATGGATTCAGCAGATTCAAAGAAGATGCAATATGCCAGTGGACAGATAGGTGACATGAGGAGACCACCCCTCTCCTTTGCAGAGAAAGGCGATCTCAGGAAGCCCCTCTTCTCCTTGGATTCCAAAAAGAGCTTCCTGCCTAGTGAAGGGGAAGGGAGGAAGTCGTTGTTCTCTGGGGGGCAGATGGGGGACCTGAAGAAAACTTCCCTCCCTCTGGTGGAGACAGGGGACCTGAGAAGATCCACCTTCAACAAGCCTGACAGAGCATCTGGGTCACGGCCCAGGGTGAAGCTTGAGGATGTTCTGTGCGATTCCTGCATCGATAACAAGCAAAAGGCTGTGAAGTCCTGCTTGGTGTGCCAGGCTTCCTTCTGTGAGCTGCACCTCAAGCCGCACCTGGAGGGAGCAGCTTTCCGGGACCACCAGCTCCTGGACCCCATCAGGGACTTTGAAGCAAGAAAATGCCCTGTGCACGGGAAGACCATGGAGCTGTTCTGTCAGACAGACCAGATGTGCATCTGCTACCTCTGCATGTTCCAGGAGCACAAGAACCACAGCACGGTGACAGTGGAGATCGAGAAAGCGGGGAAGGAGGTAATGCTCTTTTGATTTGCACGTTCTCATCAGTCTTTCCAATTGACCTCAATATTACACCGCAGCTTTTGCTCTCCAGTCTACAGTCTCTCCTAAAATCGCGTCTGCAATGTAATTCTGGGATGCAGGGGTGGTGGATGGGAAGCATTTAGGGGAGAACTGATACTGCCTGGGTTCTGCTGCAATGGAACTGTTCTCCTCCTAATGGCTGGTTACAGCATGGCCCTGGTATCGTGTAGCAGGCGGGTTTGAGGCGCGGTGGAGAACCTGGTTTCCACCCCTGGTTGCACCACTGACTTTCAGCAGAAGCTGAATCAAAGCCCTGCATGCTGAGTTAGTCTCCAGTTTTGACAGTTTTGGGTAGTGTTATCCACAGCCAGAAAGGTGGGGCATTGCTCAAATTCGGGACCTCCAGAATGTAGGCAGGCAGACCAGTGGCTGCTCAAGTTACTAGTGGCTGCTAGGTTACTATTGGAAATTGCCATCTCAGATACTGAGAGTGAGATTATGGCTTTTTGTTTTTCTTTTCTGTTACGGATACAATACTGGCAAGCCCCACCTATTGAAAGAATCTTTTGAAGCTTAGATGAAGAAAAAATCCCGGTGCAAAACATTATCATTTCCCCTGAAGTGTTACTACAGTAGGTTCAGAAGATGGACATCTAAGGAGATGAGGCTGGTATGTGAAACAGTGCTCACTAATGAAGTGTCTGCCACCTTTGTTTGCTTAAAGGCCAATGCTGTTTGCTTTCTGGGTGGATGCATGATTATTTCACTACCTCTAGTCAAGGTCAGGGTCTCACCATGTTTGGTACTGGACATCCTCATAGTAAGAGCATGTTCTGGCCTAGAGACCTTCTGACCTAAGCAGACAGGGCAGGAGAGATTACAGAAAGGAGACCCACAAAACGGTAATGTAGAACACCTTGCCTAGAATCGCGCAGTCTATGGCAGAAACTGGAAGGACACTAAGATCTGCTAAATCCTAGTCTTAGGCACAGCCCAAGCCAAGTGCTCTGATGTGGTGAACAGGCAAATACAGGTACCTGCTGTGGGAAATTCTTGAGTCACCCTTAACTTGGAAGAACAGTTTAACTCTTTCTAAGGTGCTAGGAAGATTTATCTCATAAGGCTGAAAGAGTATCTGATCTAGAGCTCATCTGTCTTCCTGTGCAAATTTTTAGTGTTTTCTTGCAATGTCATCTCCAACTTGCAGCCTTGCTGAAACCAGACAAGGTTTCTTCCATGTCTCAGACAGCCTGTCTTAAAGAAATTCCTGCAGGGCTCACTAGCCTGCTGTTTGTTTCATAATTGCTTGTTCTTGTGTTTTTGATGTCAGCCCTGAACACAGCATATGCTTAACTCTCACAGAGCTGTGTCTAGTGTCTGCCAGGTTGTCCAATTCCTCTTAGCCATTTCTACTGAAAAGAGGTTAACAGTTGCTCCCTGAGGAAACCAAAGCTGGCCAGAGCCATCTTCCTGTCGTTGGACGGACCCAGAACACCTTGCTTTTGAAGAGGCAGCCATAGCTGGGCAGAGAAGACTCTACCTAAGTTTTAAATTATGTTTGATTTCTTTTCCTTGTGCCACTCTTGTTAGCTATGTGCTTTAGTACCTATGGTGTCCCGTGCTTTTTCTGCTGCTGCTAAGCCTAAAGCACTTAGGGCTTTATCAATGTGAATCATACACATGTGCAAGTTTCTCCTGATGACGAGTTTTGATCATGTTGTAACTTGAGCGAGTATTCACTCAGACTAAAACAATTAACAGGATAGCTGTTGCTTACAAATATTTATTCTTAGCCCTGATTTATTCACCATTAGTGAAGCCTTAGCAAGGACCACAAAGAAGAATGAACATTTCCAAGTCCCTTGTGTGCACCACCTATTCTTTTCAAGTCTTGCAAATCAGCCGAGCTGGAATATGACCACAAATTGGAAGAGTGGTAAAGCGTGGCTGGTGCTGCTGGCCTTTGCGGAAAGAATAAGCAAAAAACCCACATCAGGTCAACCCCAACCCTGCCCTGTTTTCACAGCTTGGCATCCAAGCAGCTCCAGGGTAGCTTTACAGCCTCTAAATTTGCTAACTATGCCACTGGACTGGTAACCAGAATACAGCTGTATCTAGACAGACCCTTTCACAGAGTGTTGGTTGTCAAGGAACAATTGGCTTATCTGCAAGGATTTCCCAGTCCCTGACTATACTGCAACTCCAAACCTGGAGAGGGTTCCAGCAGAACTTGGGGGTGGCAGGGTGGTTATGCTGTGATGCACTAAAGCCTGACTCTCAATCTGGGTGCTCAGCAATTTGGTGGCACAAAACTGTCACATGATAAGGTATCATATGCTTGTTTTAGGTACATCTATTCCTTTCATATTGCAGAATTAACGCAGGTTACAGTCTCTTTCATGAGTTTATCTTTGCTATAGGCCTGCAGGGAAGAAAGGTGCTGTACTTCTGTGTTGGGAAAGCAAGGGATAGCTTAAGATCCATCTATAAAATTAGGTAACTCTGCTTGCTCCACAACGCAGACAGTATGGCTTAAGAGAAGAGGAATGCAAACAAGCCAGTGTACAGACACCTACTGGTTAGAGCAGTGGAAAGCCTGATACGACTCTCTCTGTGGAACAGGAGAACGCAGCAGCATCTTCCACTTTTCAGGAGCCTGGGGTAAGAGTCAGTCTCTGAAAGGCACAGGGAGTCAGACAGAGACAACTTGGCAGGGGGGAGAGAGACATTTTTTGTGAGTCTCCACCCAATAGTATTTGTGTATTTTACCCAGAAAATATTTAATGCCTTCCCCAGATGCACTTTGCATTAGTTTCCTGCTACAAATTTAAAGGGAAAGTAACCCCCCCACCAGAATCAGTCTAAGAAACAACCAAGAATAAGTCTGTGAGGCTGGGTAATAACCACACACAGTTGAAAAGTGAGAATTGTCAATAGCAGCTCTGGCCAGCTTCATTTATCAGCAGAACTAGAGCCCCCCTTCAGAGCCTTTAATTTTGAAAGGGGATCCTTCATTCAAAACCTGTTTTACAGGCCTATTCTCAAAATGAGACAACTTCACATATGCCTGCCAGTCAGAGAGCTGTAAATAACCCGGCGTTACCATCCAGCGCCAGCCTTAGTACTCAGCACGTCAGGTCAGTTCTAGTGAAAAGCACTTTGATTTTTTTCTTTAATTCTTTCCCTTTAAAGAAAAGTTCACATTGTACAGCAGGTTTAAGGACGCAGCAGAGAACTGCCGTGCAGGAACGGGAGCTGGGTGTTCCTCATTTCGACAAAGCAACTTTTAAAAGAGGAGACTTCACAGAGTCTGAACTAGGCTTTGAAGTCAACCATCCACAGAGATGGATCCAGAGGGATTTCCATCTGAGCCCTCTCTGTATTACTTTCACTGTCTGAATAGAGAGCAAACAAGAGTGCATCAGCGTGCCAGCAGAAGGATTTTTGGCCTTTCCCACTGATGCAAGGTTAGGGTACGATGTGGCTATGACACCTTATCTACGCTAGCTGCAGTTGCTTAAAATAGCTGCTCTTTCCACAGAGATGGTGCAGTTACCTGCAGGACATTCTTCCTAGCTGGGAGGCTGTGGAAGCTGACCTGCTGCAAATTATGATTTAGAGTAGGTTTGCCTGTTTGCCTGCATTCTGCATTAATGCCTCTACATGAGGGCAGAACCCAAGGAAAATCCACCAGTTCACAGGTACGGAATTCTCTTCAAACTGTGCAAAGCAGAGAGTTTTCTCTGGCCTCAGCTCATGCAGTGACTGGCGGCATTTTTGCAGAGTCTCCAGAGACTGTAGCCCACTGACACCCACCTCTGCTTAACAAAAGCTTAGATAGAAAAATGTAATGGCAAAACTAGCAGAAATAATGTCTTAAAGAATATGCTGATTTCTCAGCCATGTCATTTCCAATACAGGCCCTGTACTGGGACAACTAGTTTAAACACTTCTTTTCTAGCTTCATTATTGCATTTGGTTGTTGCTGTCAGGTAATTAACATAGCTCTTCCAGGCTGGTGACACAGGGGTGTTCCCCTATTCAGGGACTGGGTTCCCAGAGCATTAAGACATGATGATGCTTGTACTGCTGCCTTGCAAAAATGAGTTGCATCACGATGCAAGACTCATAATCTCACATCTCTAGGTCCTTTACAGCACAAGGGCTGGGTTCGGCTGCGGATGTTTAAGTGTACACTCTGAACTTTCACTTAGGCCTCTTGACTGTCCTAATTAACTTAGGGGATCCTCTGTTAGCTCAAAGACTCTTAGTGACAGCATTTTTCAACTTGCTGTAGTCAAACTGACTGGTCTAAACCCGTATTTCCTAGTTAATCTTCACTGTTACTGTTGGAGCCACTGTAGGGTCTCCCCCTCCGATGGATGGAGCTGCTTTATTATCTTTCACTAGGACCTTCTGAACCCCAAGTCTCACCCAATGGATTTGTCCTGGGTGGTTCATCACATAAGGAGATCAGGGATTGTTGACCCTGGAGAATCTGAGAAATACGAAGAAAGCTAGGAGAAAAGTTTCTTCATAGGGAATGAAGCTGAGAAGTTGACTGTCCCTAGTACCTGTAACCACCCTACTGTAAATGTAACACAGGATGTATATGGACAGGCAAAGCAATCTTCCAGCCAGTCCCAGACTGAACAGGGCTTTAAAAACATCATGAAATCAGCTTTCCTGAACCCCTTACATTATGGTCCATATCCAGAGCATCCCTCCTGAATGTACCTCCTTGTGCCCATGTCACCAGTTCTTGTACTATTCCATAGTCTCCCTGGACCTCTTTTTAACATTTTTTCTATGGTGAGACTAGTTTTAATGTTTGTACTATCATGCAGGAAAACACCTCCCTTGCCTTTGCCGGTGTCTGTACTAGTGTTTCCTTTTGCCCTCAGTATGGGCGTTTTAACCCAAGCTGAACCTGGATGACTGTGGTATTTGCATTCCGGCTATTGGAACTATCTCTGTAATTTCCATTTGCAAATCATAATTCTCACTCTAAATTGCAGTGTGGGTCTTCTCTTAAATAGTTGTTACATCCCATCCCAGAGGTACCCAAACTACCTTTCTGGGTGAAGGGATATTATAACTGCAACAAGCTGTTAAGAGTTAGCTATCACTTTTTGAGCAAGTAATAGTTTGCAAAGTTCCTTTGAGACCCATCTTAATTAAAAAGTACTATAAAAGTATAATATTGTTATCACAACCTTCCAGCCATCACCTGATATTTTTTTTTTCCTCTTACCTTTCTTTTCAAACCCCTTGTATTTGGGAGTGTCTGCGTGGCTACAAAAGGCCTGCTCTTCTCAAAAAAATCCCTCCAGTCCCCCTCTGTGTGATTTCACTCACATTCTTGTCATAAGAACATCCTGATATTTAGGGATGAGGAGGGAAACAAGACCTCCCGTTGCTCAAGAGATGTAATTTTTACTTTGCTAACAATTAATGCTATCTGGATGTAGCTCTGTGGCTCAAGGAAACAACTTGTGTTATAGTGTAGCTTCTCAGATTGGTTACTGCAGTGTGATGGATATCTGGATCTAAAATGCTTTTCTCTTTGCATTCCCCTGTTGTGCAAAGATGGTTGCACACCTTTGTGTCTTGATGCAGAGGACATCTCACAGTGCACATGAGAATGGAAAAAAGCATGCATTCCTCCAAGTCACTGTCTTGAAAATGTGAAAAGCTCATACCTTTGCTCTTTTGATCAGTAGTAGAACAAATTTTCTCATCTTGATACCCTTCCATGTGTGCTCTGAACCCCTGTAGAATATGAACTCATGAATACATTCAGTTGACTACTGAAGGCTGGCAGGATGTATGGATAATATTTAGAGGGTCTGTACGTACTCTCCTAACTCTCAACAAACAAGGACAATGACAACATGAGGATGCAGCTCCTCTGGCACTGAGATACCATCAAGTACATTTGCCTTTTTTGTTCCCCCTTTCTTCTGTTTTATAAGGAAATAAAACAATTACCAAATTGTTTTCCCTCTGTAAATAGAGATTTTATAAGTCAGAACAGCTAGAGCCAATGGCTGTCAGATGCAGCTGTGCTTGATTTAAGCTCAAGAAGACGTTCAGACACTATGGTGACTGGCACCAAGAAAAGAGCCCCGATGGGCTGATTTCCTTTGTTTGGGCTAGTTGACAGTTTGTTGCCTGCTCTGCATTGCGTGATGCTCCTTGAATGGAGAATTGAAAACTTTTTAACTCCCACCCTGAGGGCAACTATTAACACAAGAGAAGACCCAGGTTTTCAAGTTGTATTTCGTTCTTGGATGGGCGGGCAAAGCAGTGGGAACTACACCGTGTGTTTTAACAGCAGGAAGACCTCGCTGTATTAGCTATTGTGGGAGTGGTTTTATCCATCCCTCATTTCCCCTGCCTCTAACTGTTGGCCTAAATGTAAGTGCTTTTGGGTAATACAACCATTTGCCAAAGGATCCCACATGAACAGCGGGTTTTCAGAACTTTTCTAACGCGACATAGCTCAGTTGTGGAATACAGGTAATTTCTGCCAAGCGCGTAGTTCCTAAACAGCTCTGGGGAGAAGTGTCTAATAGCCAGATTGCCTGTAGTTATAGTTGTGCTGTGACCAACCTGTACACACATGAAACACAGAAAGATCTTGAAATGCGTAAGCAAAGGCTTTGTCATGATCTGTTGGGCAGGGATGTGGTGAATACGAATGACCCAGGAAGGGGTTGCCCAGAGTTAACGGCGCAGGGCATTACTAAACAGCCAGGTCCTGGTCTGATCCAGAGATGCGGCATGCACACCAACCAGCACCTTACACCAGTGCATGGCTGCCCGGCCCCCCACGGGCTCCAGCTCTATGACCTGCCTTGCATGCAATTGTCTGGTCAGAGCTTCTCTGGGAAGCCGGTGCAAAACAAAATGCAAATGAATCCCAGTGAAGTTGCTGATCTAAGCCAAGCATGGTTGACTACACCTCCTCCCTCCTCCTTTTGTGTTTTTTATTTTTTCCAAGCATTCCCCAGCTTCATCATAACATGAAAGCTCTCAATTCAGAGCAAATTAATCCACAATCCTGTCTAAACAGAATTCCTGCCAGAGGCATCGTCCTCTTGTTGCAACACTCGTCAAACGTCATTCCGTAATTACATGAAAACTGTTATTGCTGCAGAGGCACACCCTGGGATGGGCCCTTCACTGCATACACAGCTGAATTTTGAAACAGGCCTCTTCCCCCTCCAGCTAATGACTCTAATGTGATTAAAAGCGGCACCATGACGGTAGCCTAGTAGGTGGGTGCCCCTGCTGCTGTCTTTGCTGAGGGAGCTGAATCTCTTGACCCAGCCAGAAGCCCTGGGATCTTGTTCCGTGTCAGCACATGATCTCCATTTCAAGCAGTGCCAGGAACCTGTACCTCCCAGCTATTATTGTTCAGGGCCAAATGCATAAGTGGAAGCACAGTGCGTCTTTGAAGTAGGCCACCCTCAGCCCCAGTTCATGAGACTCCCCTCTTCTCACAGGCTGAGCTTTCACTGCAGAAAGAGCAACTGCAGCTGAAGATCATTGAAGTAGAAGATGAAATGGATAAGTGGCAGAAGGAGAGGGACCGTATCAAGGTGCGTATGGGATATTCTTTTAAGTTCACGTCTCCATTTCTCCTGTACTTGTCACCTTCTTTTCCACTGTCTCACATCCCTCTCCTCCTTTCCTCAATTTCTCTGACATATCCGGCTCTTACTCATTCCATTCCTTAGCCAGTCTCTATCTCATCACTCTCCAAAACTCACTCATGCCAAATCTTGGAAACAACAACTCCTACTGAAGTAATTTTGCAACATACCCTGCAGGAGATCAAGAAAAGGCAGCACAGCCTTGTTACAAAATGATTCAAGGCACCTCCCTGCTTTGGGTGCCTTATAGTTCTTCAATTGCCAGTAGAAAGGCTGATTCGGAAACAAAGGTGTGCTGCTTTTTTTCCTGCTAGACCACACAAAAATAAACTCCAGAAGGGCTCTGAATTGCCCAGAGATAAGGCAACAGGAACAGATGCAGTTACACCAACAAACATCTTGTTTATAATGGAACAGCTTATTTCCATACTGATACAGGGCTCCTTTATAATTCTTTCACCACGCTAAAGGTTAGAATAGAGTAATGGTGGTGGTTTGGTTGTTGGTTTTTTTTTTCATTTATACCCTAACTGAATAGAGCAGTGAAAACACTATTTGGAGACACCCTAGAAAATTTGCATAATATTAATAGGCAAAGCCCATTCTTCTCCCTTTTATGTGGTACACACACATTGGCTTGCCAGTGCTGTTTTTCATCTGCCTTATTATTATTATTATTACTACTATTATAACTATTATTATTGGAAATCTGACCTAGAAATTTTAACTCTGAATATAGCTGCATCCACAGTGCTTCTGAGGAATATTTCAGAAGGACCTACAGGTCAGGTTTGTAAAAAGTGCTTCAGCACCTTTCAACCTTTAAAATGGTGGGAATTTGGTCCTCAAATTCTTGAGGAGCCAGAACCCCAATTTAGAAGGTTAAACAGTGTTTTTAAATATCACCTAAGAGTGCACTTCATGAGTTGAAATAAAAGATATGCTCTTATAATCAGGAAGACAGCACGCCCTGTAGATTGCACACACACAGTTATTGCAGGAACAAGTGTTACTTCTCTTGGCACAACTTTTCTGGTGCTAAGACTGGTGTATCTAGAGTCACAGCCACAGTCTGAATGCTGAGAATGTTTGGATGTATCCCCCTCTGTATCCCTCTATTAGCAAGTGACTCCCTGAGAAGTTTAGTATTTTATTTCTCCTGTGTCTTTCCTGCTGCCTCTTCACTTTGCCCCTTCCCTCCGCAGAACTACACCACCAATGAGAAAGCCACAGTGGACCAGCATTTCAAAGAGCTGATCCGTGACCTGGAGAGGCAGAGGGATGAAGTGAAGGCTGCCCTGGACCAGAGGGAAAAGATTGCATCAGAGAATGTGAAGGAAATCGTGGATGAACTGGAAGAGAGGGCAAAGCTTCTGCGGGAGGACAAGGAAAACAGGGAGCAGATCCACCAGATCAGTGACTCTGTGCTCTTCCTGCAGGTAACTGAGATCTCATTTTTCTTCCCTTTTTCCCCATGAGGACAGGACTTGTCCCAAAGACAAATACCAAGTTGGTGTAAGATGCGTTAATCTTCTCCAGTTCAATGAACACGTATGGCAAGAACCAACTCTGACATTTGAAGCTGTCCCTGCTCTGGCAGATGAAGAATGAACTTAAGCGTGCCAGTGGCTGATTTCTTATAGACAGCTCCATCTTCACTGTTCTCCTTTACACTTTGGAGCTTATCATTAGCCAGTTCCCTAGGATCTAGCCTCCATCCCTTATGTTCCTCACTAACCTCTCCTCCCTTCTTTTTACAGGAGTTTGGGGCTTTGATGCGGAATTACGTCCCCCCTCCATCTCTCCCAACATACAGTGTGCTGCTTGAAGGGGAGAGCATGAGCCCATCTATGGGACTCCTCAGAGATGACCTCCTAAACGTCTGCATGAGGCATGTGGAGAAGATCTGCAAGGCTGACCTTGGCCGCAACTTCATAGAGAGGAACCACATGGAGAACGGTAGAGTATCTGAGATTTGCCCCTTCCCTCCCTGGGCAAAGCCTAGCTCAGAGTCAGTGGAGATGAAGTGTGATTAGTGTGAGAAAACAAGCAAGGACCCTAAGGGAGGTGGGAGAAACACTACCTGTAGCTGAAACTCATTCTGGAATATCAGAGCTATCCTACCAGACCTATGTGGGGATGGAGCCAGCTGAACTTCCAGGGATTTAAAGTATCTTGTGTGTAGGGTGCCCAGGGGTCCAAACTAGCCCCGCTTCCCTGAGTGCTGCTTCACATTATGGCTTCACAGCGTTTAATTGGTTTAGCCACATCCCGTGTGGGACTTCAGAGCAACAGTTCTCTTGGTGCTTGAAAGCAGTGACCCTTCCCTCCTGCAAAAGGCCAGCAGGGACACTCTGCCTCATGCCAGGCTCCAACAAGCCCCTGCAAGCTTAGCACGACAGTTGCTCACTAGGTAAATTGAGAAGGCAGTTGCAGAAATGTGAGTGTAGCCACCCCAGTATGGCAATTTTGAAATCCTGTCATTAGCCTATTTGTACAGCTCAGTTAGCACATTTGCTGTGCTGGTATGACATACCATTTTACAACAGCCCATTTCAGCCACCGCTTGCCTGGCTGGAACATGAAATACCCTGCAAGCACCTGTCACTGAAAATCTAATAACAGATTTTCCGAGTAAAAAGGTCTCCATTCTGGTGTTCAGGTTAAGCTGTGACTTGAACCAGCATAACTCTCTGATCGTACTTCTCTGCACGTTCTGCTTAGGGAGAGGTTTGTTTCCCACCTGCCCTGAGCCAGGGTGTTCAATGGACATGCAGTGCCAAATGGTCCCCACGCTTCAGTGGTGTTCAAGGATGGGTGACCTTTCTTATGTGAATAGAGAGGCCATGGTCAACACCGCAGCGCTGCAAGGAATCTTCTAAGTTTTAGAACCCACTTACTTTCTGCATCTCCCAATTAGTACTGCAGAAAG
This sequence comes from Egretta garzetta, assembly GCF_000687185.1. Lineage (NCBI taxonomy): Eukaryota > Metazoa > Chordata > Aves > Pelecaniformes > Ardeidae > Egretta > Egretta garzetta. Next base: position 1,701,178 of record NW_009259602.1, on the reverse strand, counting down.
GACTTCTCTTGCGTCAAGCTCACACATAAGATTAGGAGGACAGGGCACTAGAATGGGACTCCACAACTGAGGTTCACTTCCCAGGTCTCCCAAAAACAGCCTTCGTAACTTGGGCAAGTTACTCAATCCCATGAAATGACCTCTTGCACTAAGAATAATAGGGATCGGAATTAATTGTTATCTCACCAGGCTTCTATAATGATATAATCTATTAATAAATGTGGAACCCCAGATACCAGAGCAGTAAAGGTCAAGAATGTGGATAGGTAACGTGAGGATAAATTGCACCCTGCTGTCCAGGAGGACGTGTGTCTTGAAAAGATGCAGGAAGAATCTCAAGCCCAGTTCATACAACAAAAGCAGCTGAGGAACTCTGCTGCAAATCTGCAAGATTGCTGTTATTTCATTCAAATTCACAGTACTCATAGACATTCCTCCCATATTAATACACCACCTTCTTTCCTGGGCAACAACCATGCAAAATCCCTTCAGCTTCCTTCCAGAAAAGAAAGATCTGCATTACAAGATGATAATGATAAAGGAGGAGGGGAAGAAACAGCCAAAAAAAATCCCCCAAGCCTCAGACAGCCTGTTGAAAAGATGCATAGAGGTCAGAACAACATGGGTTCGGTTATTGGTCAACACGCTAATGTTTTTCAGAGCCTGGGATTTCTGAATGAGCCTGTCTGGCATTCACAATCTAGAGCAGTAAGAACGAAGGTGACGTGGGATCAGAGTACATTTAGGTCTCTAATGAGAATCACTAGTATTCATCAAGTGACAGCCTGCTGCCTTCCTACGTTATGGAAAGAAAGACTAAGTCCCTGGCCCCGAGGAGCCTGCACTGCAAACAGTTCATTAATGTTTATCTAGCACCATCATTCTCCATTAAACATGAATGAGATGGACCAGATACTTCTGGTCCAGAGAACCAACCTTTCAGAAAATCCAGAATCACATTCAAAGTGCTCACAATGCATAGCTAGAGCCAGGTTTTCAAACTCTCCCTACCCTTATAGTAGCACCAGAAATTAAACATTATGTGTCTTACAATATTTAATGCTGCAACGTACGTAGTAGATTCTGAACACTCCACGTGCTAAGGTTTGCTGAGAAATTTGGCTATAAGTTAATACAAGTAGATGACACAAACCTCAGATCCAAAAATCACTTTTGGACATTCTTCTTTTGCCTCCTTTGCTCATGTGGAGATTTGCAGAATTTCCAAACTCTGGATGGCACACGCCAAAGGGCTTTTGGATGCCTGACTACTCACAGAACTTCTGAAAACTAGATGAGTAGCATAAAAGCACTTTGCATTCAAGTTACCATTACTTAGGAAGTTACCTTCCATTTGCTAAGCAGGTTTTTGCCAATCCTGAAGCAAATACATTTTACTTGGCCTTTTGCACAACCCAACAAGAGTACGCGTATGTTCAATTCTAGTAGCTCTGGATAAAGAATGACTACTTCTTGATCACTTGATCACTTTTAATTAGGGTCCCCTCCATGTTACTGATGCCAGAAGTCCTCAGTGGTACTTGAAATCCGTGGGATTCAAGTGTCAAAACATTTCTAAGCAGGGCAACAATTAACTACTGCTAGAAACCTGGGCACTTTCAGAAACTCTACCAAGGGTTTAATGGACACAGCTTGGAGTCTGCCTAATGAGAAGAACAGTGGTATCCACTCAGTTGGGAAATGTTATTTAAGGTGAGTCTCAGAAACTTCAGAGCTCTCCGTTTTTCAAACCACAGTTACACTTGAAAGAGGACAGTACTCTGCATCTAGTGACTGCAAGGAAATAAGTCCACAATTACTTAATGGATTTAATTAACTCAGACTCCCCCTGAGTCATTGCAACAAATTCATTTGCAACCGGCTTGATCTTCTAGTGTAAAAAACTTCCCAGGAAGAAATAGTATATTAATGGAATGAAACCTGCTTAATAGCAGACTCCAAAGGGAATCCACTTTCTTCTAGTTCTCATAACAGGTACCTACTTAGTAGTGTGTCAAGGAGGCAAATAATCAGAGAGCATCCAGGGAGTTTAAATAACACAGAAATACATTGGAGAAATAACATAAAAGTTTGTTTAGTGACTTAAGAATCAAAGAATGGAACTATTTAAACATGGGAACCAAATTTACTCCCTTGCAGAGAACAGGTTTATATAATACATGAGGTCTTAAAAGAAAGTATTTTTATGAGCAGCTGTACTGATAGAGCATCATTTCCTGTGGATCAATGTTAGAAAACCAAAACCAGGCTGCACAACGCCTGGGAAAAGGGTAGGCTCATCCATTTTGCCTGAAGCCTGAACCAAACGTCCTTGTCCAAGAGCCCAGGAAGCTAGAGCTGTTGGTGACTCAGGTTTAGCATCTTGCTTTAAAAATTGAACAAACCAACACATTGAGCCCTCCCAACACTGACTTTCTTGAGCTTTGCAATACTTGCAGTTCAAGATCTGCTGGTTGAAAGCCAGCTCTGTGCACAGGTTAAACACGCAAAAGAAGCCAAACCCAAACCACAGCTTTTGAAGTGGGATACATTTTTAGCCACACAGCAGTATTTTGGTAGGAAATGCCTGAACCCTCAAGTCTCCCTATGGATTTTCAGGAGATAGCATATCTGCTGACTGGCCGAATGCTTCAGCAGTGCTACGCTTCCAAGGGAGCTTTCTCTTTTATTCCAGGCTGAACCTCTGGGCAGCTACAGCACTGTTTTGCCTCCCACCCAGAGTCCTGCAGAGGACTATTACAAAAATAGGGGAACTTATTTTCAAAGGGCAGAACCACCTCTCCTGCAGCACTTGAGGAAGCAATTCCAGTCTGTTATCCCTCCTCTTCCCCTCCCTCTCATGGCCACTAAACTGCCTCCTCCAGCTCATGTCCTGCTCTGCTTCTCCAGGTGACCACCGGTACATGATGAACAACTATGAGTGGAACCAGCCCGACAACTTGAAGAGATTTTCCATGTTCCTGTCTCCCAAAGGTACAGCACTCTGATGATGGTCAGGTTTCCTCCAAACACAGCACAGGAAAAGCACTTCATTAATGATTTGTCCCAGAATTTGCTTTCCCTCATATTTCCTGCTGTCCCCCAGACAAGACTGGTCTCTCTGCATTTGTTTATGCCAGGTCTCCTGTCCAGCCTACAGACCTTTGCAAAGTTTTTGCCTTTTCGTCTCAAACAAGGTAGCAAAGGTTCTCAACTCCGTGGAGAAGAGCTGGAGCAGCTGAACTCTTTCAAGAGTGTCGTTTGTGAATATAGGGGAATTTTAACATGTGTTACTGGGTTTAAGTAAGTGTTATTCTCCACCAGAAGCTTACCCTACTGTGCTATCAAGTATGAAAGCTGCACTAGGCTTGCTCTGCATTAGGATTTTACTTTCACCAGAAAACATACTTTTTC
>NW_009259602.1:1643295-1697650 GCF_000687185.1 Egretta garzetta | reverse complement strand
TCCCTACAGGGAAAGGAGAGAAGTGAGGAGTTTGTCCTCAAAAAGCAGGAGTCTGGGGTTCTTTTCTGAGCTCTGACACTGATGACAAGAGCCCTGGTGATTTGCCTGCGTCCCAATTGCTACATGAACTCTACAGCATGAGTCTTTGGAGTGAATTCAGCACATTCAGTTGTAAAATGGCAGTTGTCTATTTCTAAATTAGTGTCAGGACCTCCAGAGCGAGAAGCAGAGAGTGCTGAAAGCCTAGACAAAGCAACGCCTGTAGAAACAAAAGAACAGAAAGGGTAGCACAAAATAAGTAACCAAATTTTCTCTGATTCCCCAGAGAGCAAGGCCCTGCCTGGATTTGCCAGGTGTTTACAGCTGCTGTTCTGCAAAGCCAGATGGTGGGCAGGGTGAAGGGATATGCCAGCAATCAGCAGTGGCACTCCCCCAAAGGCGTATTTGAAGTGCGATATTGCCTGCTCTGTCGTTAGGGTTTCCTGGGGATAACCCAGATCCCAACACTGAGCCCTTTGTCTGGATTTCCACTTTACCCTTCTCTGTTATCAGCCCACGCCTGGCAGCTCGCTGGCAGCCCTGCCTGGCAGCGTGGGGGTGAGGACACAGTTTGGAGCAGAGGCGACATTCCCAGTTCAGCATCAGCAAGCCTTTAGCAGGACCATGTCCTACAGGCCCCCCCAAAGTTAGGCAACAGCCTCTTCATCAGAGGCTGCAGAAGGACGTTTTGCCAGAGGTGGGTTTGTTTTGCACAGACCCTGTCTCCCAACACCGCCTGGGTGGTTATAGCTGCTGTTCTGCCCCAGCTGCTTCAGGGCTTTACAGGCCCTGTGCTGTCAGGGAAACACATGTTCTGCTAAGTGGAGCTGCCGATGCTGGGGAGAGACCACAGTCTCAGCCCTGTATCCAAAACTGTTTTCAGCCTGAAGAGCTGGTGGAAAGTTAGTTCTAGAATTGCATGGGCAGAACCCATTTCTACCCAAAATGTGGGGGTTTGGGTTCAGGTGGAAATGGCCCAGCGTTGCATTTGCAGAGTAGGGGGGGTTGTGATGGGAGGAACACGGCAGACAGTGCCATTCTGCCATCACCAATCCCATGTGTGTCTGGGAAAGGCTGAAACCTGATGTGGCAAAAGGAAGGGAAAAGCCATTTGCGGCAGTGCCATAGCATGGCATAGCCTGGCTGCTCACTGCTCTGCACCATAGTGCCTGGTCTTCTCTCTGCTCCTCTCTGGGGGATCGGCTGCTGAGACTTGGAAGCAGGGGCTTCCTGGCTCCGAGATGGGATCCAGCATCCCAACCTCCTGAAGGATGTGCCGAGAGGCAGGAGGGATCCACACGGACTGCTAGATATGGGGTTTCTTACTCAGTGCTGTTTATTGGAGCCAGAGGGAACACTTGCTGGATGCAGTCAGCTACAGACTAGTGTGAGGGTACAACGGCTTGCAGTTCAGTGGCCCGCTGCTTCCTGCAATGGACTTTCGAATATATAAATACTGGGGGAGAGTTGGTTCCACCTACACATCTACGTTTTCCTGAGAGCACAGACACATTGCCTTCTAAAACCACTCATTCTCTATTTTCTACCAACAAAGTTACTTTGTCCAAAAAAACTAAGCACATGATTGCACACACAGTCTCTGCTGAAACAGGGACTGAACAGCACTGGATTCTCCAGCAGGGTGAGGGCTGAAGCATGATCCATTATGGGAACAGTTTGATAGAACAGAACCAGCTGCTGAAACCACACCAGTGGGGACTTTGGGAACAGAATGAATCAGTAGGCAAAACAGGACACATGACCCACTTAGCTTGCATGTTGGCTAGCAAAGGATTATCCGATGAATAATGCAATATACCCATAATCGTTTAACTCTCAAGAGCTTTCTATGCTCTATCAATGTGTTGCATAGAAGTCCAGCACTGCCTCTGATTGCATCTTTTCTAAAGAATTCCATAAAATGGGAGGAGGAAAAGAGGACCACCCTTTGCATTGCATAATATGCACAGAATCCTTGAATATCTCATGATAGTTTTGTAACACACCCTTTTTCTTGCTAGATTGGATCACTGCAAATTCTGCCTGAGGCCACAGCGGCGACTCTGCTGCATTTGAGGAATGCTACCCAAGTAGTACTCTGTGCTAATTGCAGTGGCTCATACTAAGAAACTGCTTGGATTTGAGCTGAACCCATAGGTTTTTAAGCCCTGCTTAAATTCAAGGAGACTTCCACTGCTCCTGTCATTAAAGACAGTACCACAGAGCATCCGCCTGTAGGGATGACATAATGAGGCAGAGGGGAGACATAAAAGGTTTCAAATGCTGCCTAAAAGATAGAGGAGCAATCTGTTCAACTGCACGACACTCCTTTCTGTCCTCCTCCACTGAGCTTTCTTCTCCTGATGTTGCAAACAGTTTGGCCAAAACCAGGAGGAGCTTGGTAAGATCATCTTGTGCCTTTGGAAGTCGTTGAATGAGGAGTAGGAGGGACGCAGCACACAGAGAGGGAGATAACTGCTTAAATAGAAACACAGCTTAACTAGAAAAGCAGTCCACAGGATGGCAGCATAACAGCTCAGAGTAATCATCTCTTTTTCGCTCTTCTGGGAGTCACACGTCTCACAAAAGGGGCACAACAGCACTAGTCTGCATCACAGCACGATGTCCTAGTGAAACCCTGGAGCACCTGCCTGTCACGGTGGCTGAGAGAATGTGTGCTTGAGCAAGAAATGTTCCTCTGCTTGTGTCTCTTGAGCTCTAAATCCAAGCCTCTGCCTGCAGCTCTCTTTGCAGAATAGTCACGTTGTGTAGACAAACCTGAGCTGGCAATTTAATTCACCTAAAGACAGCTCTGTGGCAGTGAGAGCGCTTTGTTCTCTAAATGAGAAGTCTATTCACCATTCCTGAGAACCCAGGGAAAAAAGACCAGGCTCTCCTCTACTCCCTGGACCCAGATTTCTGGTTTGGGGCTGCTTCCAGATTGGTGGGGACTGTTTCATAGAGCAATGCCAGGCACAGGCCTTTGAGCCAGCTCATCAGGAGCCGACTGCTGAACTGGATGCTCTTGTTTTACAGCCAGTTTCAACCCACGATCATGGGAATTTTCCTCCTTCCAAGCAACTGAGGAAACACTTGGTACGGGTAATTCCGACTTCAGTTTGAAAGGATCTAACCCCCCGTGCCACAGCTTTCTAGCTGGCTAACCAACCCTTTCTGCTTCCCCTCTCACCTTCCTTCTGCTGTCCTGTCACCTGTCAATCACTGTCTCACAGAACCATCTCTTAGCTGGGTATCGGCACTGCCTGCATACACCCAAACCCAGGGTCTCACTGCTCCAGGCGCTATCTATGTAGGAGGGAAAGGCATCCCTGGTCTTCATTGTTCAGACAGTGAAAGAAGAAGTTAGGAAACATAGATGCCAATTTGTAAAGATCCTGAGATACCTGACCAACTGCACTCGATGGGAGTGCCAACATCATCCAAGGCAATCTGTCGAGGTTGTGGCAGAACCAGGACCAGACTCCAAAACCCCTCAGCCAGTCTCAGAAGCACGCAGCTGCTCCTCTCCATCGCATATACACCTTTTACTTAGCTCATAAGTTCTCAAAGACAGAGCCTGCCCAATGTTCACTGTCAGTACAGCGGCCAGCACAACGGGGAGTGGGTGCTTTGAGCTAGTGTGCCGAGAACCAGCAGCAGTGAGTCATGCCTTTTTTCCCAGATCCCCACTTTTCTTTTTCTTGCCTGTATTTTCTTACTTTGCTCTGCTCATGCTCAGAGGGTCCTGCCTTTCCTCTCATTCAGAGGCAGCCTACAAGCATCCACGGCCACTCTACCTGGGGGAGCTCTGGTGACTCACAGCCACACCTAAGTCGTTCCTGCTCTTCATGCCACAGGCAGGGCTGTCTCCCTCTCATCGTCTCTGCCCTCAGATTCATTCTGGCAGCCAGAGCCTGACCCCAAGGAGGCCAGGAGGGGAAGCCTTGCTTTAATTTCAATGGGCTTTGAGTAAAGCCTCAACTGCTTGGAGGCGAGGGAGCTTCGGCAGTTACGTAGTTTTGCTTTGTTCCTCCGGTCTCTGGAGATGCAGTTCACCTAGGAGAAAGCTGCTGCTCTTCAGTCACACCTGCACTCTGGGTCTCTCAAGAGAAAGGCTCTTCCCTGCCTGCCTGGAGCACTGACATCTCTTCACACTCGCATGCTGTGTACACTGGGACCCTGCAACCGACTGCTCTCATCTGCCTTTTCTTGAGAGAAAAGGGACAAAGCTATTAGTTCTCATTTGCCCCCAAGCTGGTTGAAGGTAGTTTTACAGGGTGTGTTTTGAAATGCTTAGGCTTCTCCACTGCAGCAGGCAACACCATGGAATAACGCAACCTCTTCTATCTTCCAGTAGGCAATGGTACTAAGCTGCCTTTTCAGTTCTCCTCGGTGGGACAGAATCCGCCTGGTGACTTCAGCAAACAGTCTGACGGGAGCCTCTTCACTAAGACCGGTACTAGGCATTTAGCTTCTTCCCCTTCCTTCTGCCCCTTTTTAGGTGATAAGACATTTAATCCTGCTCTTGCTCCCCCAGAGAAGGCCTGGAGCAGTCCTACACCCAGCCCATGTCTGCTGCCCTGACTCTCAATCTCTTAGATACATGCACATGGTTACACGAGCAACTTACCCTTTTTTTGTGTTAAAAAGTATTAAAAAGTTATAGCTAGCGAATAGTTGACGGAGCTTAGAATTTTGTTTGTAATGGATAGAGATGAGATTTTTAAATTATTTTAGAGGTGTAGGGAGCAAGAAGAGAAAGATACTAGGGAATTATGTTCCTGGCCATTTACCCCTCTAGCTTCATCAGTGTTTTAAAACAGCTATTGTCCTGAAAGAATAATAGCCACTGAGAACAATCTTTACAAAAATAGGCAGTAGCTGCCTGTGCTCCTTCATCTGAACCAGAACCCCCCATTCACCATCTCACAATCCTCTTTTCACTACCTACTAGTTCAAGGGCACCAGAGGTGGAATCCAAGGGTGTCAGCACCTGCCAAGCAGAGTCAGGTCTGATTAATCTACGAGTGGGAGATGGTGGGGAAAGGCCAGTGCCTGATAGCACTGCAACTGGTTGCAATTCAGCAGGGCTGGTATTATTTTTGAATCAGAACGGAGCTGGTGTGGTAGAAAGGGGGTTAGGGCTTATCACGCTGCCAGAGGCACTGTCATTAATTTCTGACATGAAAACCAGGCCTTGGCTCTTTGCACTAATTAAATAGCCTATAGTGTTCTTTGCAAGAGTCAGAATGCTTAGTTCAGGACTTGGCCTAAATTTAATTGGACTGATTGCATTCCACCTCTCTGCATTCCTCAGACATTTTAATTAGACAGACCTTCTTTACTCCCTTTTCCTAACTGATTGGGTGGTGGAATAGGCATCTGTCTGACGGCTGTTGTGTCCTACCCCAGAAATGGCTGCATTTCAGTGTTAAGCAATGCAATACTAATTATGTGGCACTTCCAGTCCTGCTACTCATCTTGACGCTCACATGGGAAGACGGGGATGGTGGCAGGGACTGATCTGTAACAGGCTGTTTTATGTTGTCACAGCTTATCCTTCAATAGTGAGACATCAGTCTGCAAAGGTGACGCCACAGACATGGAAATCCTCTAAGCAGTCTGTATTGGTAAGAAATATACCCTTGGTGTGAAAGCACGTGCACAGCTTCAGCAAGAGAACTACCTGTCCTAGGGATACCTGAGGCTTCAGAGACTAGGGCTTGGATCCTTTGGAGATGGGGATGTAAAAGCCTCAAGTTAACAGCTTCTATTATTTTTTTCTGTGGTTACCTGCATCCACAGAGGGATCCTCCACAGTTCTGGGTTGTAGAAATAATCAATACTTCAAAATGACATTTTGAAAAGATTTTGCCCTGGTTTAAAATTTGATCCAGGCTTCTAGAAGCTATACAAATACCATAGCACACATGCTGCTATCTGTAGTACTTTTTGTCCCTGCAGGGTTATCATACACTCTTAGTAGTCTGTGACATCTAGAAAGCACAGATTGCGTAAGTGACATCGTTGTAGAAATAATCAATACTTCAAAATGACATTTTGAAAAGATTTTGCCCTGGTTTAAAATTTGATCCAGGCTTCTAGAAGCTATACAAATACCATAGCACACATGCTGCTATCTGTAGTACTTTTTGTCCCTGCAGGGTTATCATACACTCTTAGTAGTCTGTGACATCTAGAAAGCACAGATTGCGTAAGTGACATCAGAGACAGCCAGACAGAAGTATCTTGCTAACTACATTCTACAGCGGGCAGATGCAATACCAAAGATGAGGGGTCAGACTACGATCATAAATAACTAGAATGTCTGTAAGTCAATCATTTTGCACTGTTAGCACAAAACAGGTTGCAGTGCATTTTAAGGGGCAGAGGAACTATGATATTTTTAGGTCTTGTAATCTTAAATATACAAGGTTAACAAACAGTTAATGCATAACCACAGAAACACTAAGTTCATCTATTTTTCTTAACATCCATTCATGCTGTGCTGCATTAAGATCTTCCACAATCTGAATTAAGATCATAAAGTTTTTGCCCCCTTCTCGGCAGATGAAATCTATTTTTTGAATTCTGATTATACATTTGTGAAAGATGATTTACTGTTCCCTGGAAATAAGGCTTGGAGAGGGTCAAGAATCAAGAGCGTTCCCACACTGAAGGAATAAAACAGAGGAAATACACAACAGTTAGAAAGTGTCTGCCTAAGGACTGCAGCTGTACGTCTCTGCTAAATTTTCAAGGCCCCACCAGGAGATGAATGCCAGTGAAAGGGATGTTCCTTGGTAGACTGTAACACTTTCAGAAAATCCAGCCTTGAGTCTCTGAATGTGCTACAGCAAAACATATCTCCTAGGAACAGCAAAGTTTTGCAATATCTTCTGTCTTGTGTTTGATCACTGCCTTTCTAAAAGATCATCTACTTCATCACGTGTGTGCTCAGATGGAGACTCTTCCCCGTGATTTTAGATACCAACCCATCCTCCCTAATCGTGGTGTTGTACCAGGGAAGTCTGGGCAGGAAAGCAAAGTCTCTGTTAGCACTGGTGGATGTGAGCATGGTCATCTCAGCAATAAGCACCCCACTGCATGACAGCCAGCATGCTGTGCTCCACAGACACAACTCATGCTTTCCTTAATCCCCACAGAGAAAGCCTAGGTAACTTTGGCCACATGAGGTCACCAGTCTTTTTCCATCTCCCTTTCTCTCTCATGCATACACTTGTAGCAGCTATTTTATTTTTATAGCCTAGATTCACCAGATAGCCCTGAACCTAATAATTGAGTTGATAAATAAAAGCATTAAAAAGTCCAAAAATAGAAATACGTGCTCTGGACCACAGTAGCTCTGCAGGAGCTTTTACGGTCTATTGGGCCAATAATCTAGCTTTTCAAATAGTCTTAAGTATGTATTTAAGTAATACACATTCTAAAAGCTCTGTAAATAAAAATTTTCACAAAGGACTATACTATTTAAGGAGGAACGTCTTTTTAACCCACGGGGAATTCTTTAAAATTAAGCCCCCCTCTTCCATCTCTTAATTATATTGGAAATTAAAGCCATAAAATGAAAAGAATTTCAACAAAAGGGAACATTGAGCAGGAGGTATTGGGAGTTGGCACTGAGCAGCAAGATGGGTTGGGTTTGCTCTGCCCATGCTCCCAGCCTCCTGCCGTGCCTGGTATTAACGACTGCGCTGCACAAGAATGTACCAGCGTGTTCCTGTGACGTCTCTCCCACCTTCTGCAAGGGAGATCTGGGCAGTGGATCAAACCTAAAACAGATCAGACATTACAAAACCACAGTTGTTCCTGATTGCCTTGGTCACTGCTTCGTTGGTGTAAGTATATTCTTATCCAGGCTGAAGATTTTGCCTTGAGCAGTGCAACCAGCTATCACAGTCAATAAATTGGTTTTTCTGTTATGATTCCAAGCCAACACTAGGCTGCAGGACAACTTTGCCACATGTTGCTTATTTGTAGTAATAGATAAGAATGAAAATCCAGGGGTAGGTCCCGATGAGAAGGGAGATAATTAGGGACTGCAGTAAACAGAGACAGGAAAATGGCAATTCCTTTAGGCTCTCCTCCTGCCTCTCCACTTATGCTTCTGTTTACACAAACATTTCGTACCAGGCCCTGCAACATGTGGAGACGCAAATAAACAATACACCATTGTGTGAGAATTTCCACGCACAACATTTTTTGCTTGCCAGCCAGAGAGCACAAATAAATACCACGCCACTTAGTTGATCACTTGCATAACTGTGCATGGCTTAAAGTGTGAAAGCTGCCATGATTTCTCAGGTTAGTGAGCAATTAAAAGACACTGACAGAAACATAAAAATAAAGGTGACATTCCTCTTCTCCCAGAAACCTCTCATCAAACCATGAGTCATAGTCTGAGATTTTATATGATGCACAGACTCATTTGGCACAGGAATGAGTCCATGCAAAGCATGTGTGTAAATCAAAAAGCAACACTCATTGCATTTGATTATTCCAGCACCTCCAGTAGTGAAATGAGGCGGTGTTGCTCTTCAAGAGGAAGGATTGAAGGTGTTAAGATAGGAGTACGTTAAGATATGTATGGTTGGGCTACCTAGGAGGGTGAAGTATAGGCAGTCAGACAAAGAAGGTAGGTCAAACTCACATGCCCCGAATTCTCCATTGCAGTCACATTACCGCCCCTTTTACGTCAACAAAGGCAATGGAGCCACTTCCAACGAGGCACCTTGATCCCTGAAGATTTAGGGAAGAGCTGGCAGCACTTGGAGTGAAGACTCAGCTGCGGATTTTCATGGATGTACCTGCTACTGTATTAACCTTACTGCTCTAATCTCTGCCAGGGAGAGGGAAGGTGCAGAAGGGAATAGCCTTTACTAGAGGAAACAAGGACTTTTTCCAAATCACCTAATCACCTTGAAAGCTCTGCAGGCCTTAACAATGTAACCCCATCCTCTGCTGTCACCTCCTTATTCCTTCGTTGTCAATGCCCTTCCTTTTGCCTCTGCAGAGCGAGCTGCTCTGCTTCTCCTGGGAAGCATGCATGCTTGGGTAGCACCCCCCACACTCTGCTATACCAGTTGCCCCTTATCCTGAGTGTGTTTATATGACCATAGCTACTAAGTCCTGGTGAAAGGCCCCATGCTGGGGGGGCCCAAAGGTCTTCCTGGACTGGAGTGGCCCCAGCCACTGGGAGCAGTGACAGGCTAAAGCTGTCCCCATGCCTCTCTACCCCGTCACCCAGCCCTGCTTGGGCAGGGACATGCAGCTCTCGCTGGGATCGGGTCCAGTGCTGCCACCTCCCTGAGATCCTTGCAGACTCCCCCAGCCCATGCCGGTGGTGGCACGCTTCCTCAGGGCCCTTCCTCAGGTCAGCTCTGCTCCTGCTGCCTTCCAAAAAGCCAGCCAACAGGACCTATTCAGAGCTGTTACAGCCCGAGGCCAGCTACTGGTGAAGGGCAGAGAGGCTTTCTATCCCATTAAAGTACCCCTGCAGCCACCTTTTCAAATTAAGAAATAAAAAGAAAATCCATCCTACTAATATAAGATTGATTAGATGCCATAGGTGTTGGGTGCTTTTTTGTTTTGTTGTGGTTTTTTTAATTCCCCTAAACCAAAATTGATTTATATATTGTGGTTCAGGTGTTTTCTCTGCAATGGGAAGAATTAGTACCATTGCTTTTTGCGTGGGATCATGTTTTTTATTTGTCCCCTAGATAGATGAATCACATCAGCACCCAGCCTGCAAACCAGCCAGGGCTGGTTAACCTTTCCCGGATCTCGCTGAGATTATTTCCCTTCCCCTTGGACAATGCTGAGAGGTTGGGTCCACTCCCCAGGCCAGTCAATGGGACCCACGGCAGGATCAGAGCCCTCAAACGGCGATAAGCAGCTGCAGAACAGAGAACCGAGACCTGACAGCTACTTTTCATCGTTTGCTCTGTTTAAGCGGTTTTTGGAATGGCTTCCCCCACCTTTCCTACCCCCAAATGCTTGCACACCTTGCTGAGAGAGGTCACACCTATCGCTGCCTGAAAATTACTTTCTTGCTAATCCCCGTGCAAAGATACTCGCTGCTTTTTAATCTGACACCTCAGACAAAACTTCTGAGGCTGAAAGTTGGTTGCTCCAGAATACTTGAAATGGCACTTAGATTGTTTTGGTTTTTTTTTTTCTTAATGACCAGAGGGGAAGGGAATAGCATGGTAGGGAAGGATGTGAAGAAAGGGAAACTGGGATAGAGTTGCTAGGAAATACATTGAAGGGTTTGAGTATGTGTGTGAAAGGATAAAATAAGCTACCCCCAAATCTCGCTGTTTGTTTTGCCCCCAAGCAGGCGTCCAGTAATCACTTGGGTCCCTTATGTTCCAGTAAAAGCTTCCACTGCCTCCTTTCTGTTCTCCAAAATGTGGGCATGATCCCCCCTCCTCTTCCCAAACACAGATATTAAAATCCCCCCGCTTCGTTCCTGGCCTGCTGCGGGGTCAGCTGGCATCTGCACAGCCCCTTGCCCAGCACACAAATGACTGGCCTGAGGACGCGAGGGTCCCCTTCCTCCCCGGCTCTGCCCTACCCCACCTCTGCAGCCCCCCCAGCCCGTTTGCTCCCCTTCCTCTCCTCGCTTCAAGGGCCTCACCCAGACCTTGCACACACGACTTTTCCCACCGGCACACTCCGGCGACAGGAACGGAGCTGCTCCCCGTTTCTGTTAGCCTGGGAGGACGCCCGCCCTCCCCTTCCAGCCCGGCTGGTCTCCCCGCAGCCCTTCGCCCCGCCAGAGGGGCATGGGAAGGGGCACAGCTCCGGCCCCTCCGGTCCTGGGGAGCTAGCAGTGCAGCTTCGAGGTGTATTGTGCATGAACTGTTTTTATCGTGTTTGTCTTGATCAGCAAAGCGAGAGGAATTCCACCTCCTCAGACAGGACACGACTGCGCTGATGTAAATGAGGCCCTTCACGTGTGCAACATACTGCAGAAATAAAGGAGAAAGCTCCATGTCTGACCAAAAACCCTGGGAATGAGGTGTCTCTCTGTCTGTGGTGTTTGTATGCTTGCAAAAGTCTCAGTGAGGTTAAGTCTCTTCAAAATATTCTTTATGAGAGCAAGGGGTTTGGAGAACCTGTTTTCCCAGCTCCTAGAGGCTTTCTTTTCACTGCTTTCTGGTTATTTTGAGTCAGGGTCATGTCAGCTCAGAGATAATTCCCACATCCTTAAAGGTCAAAGCCAGACCGATGGACGCACCGCTGGTGTAATACCTCGAGACTACCCTGCAGATATGCCCGGCTAGGTCATTCCCAAACACCAGTGCCACGCAAGTCCTTCCCTGCAAGGGCATTTCTAGAAACCCCTCAGCCTGCGGTTGTTCATAATTTCAGTGCCTCTCCTGCCAGGGTTAAACCTCACCAGTTCCCACTGGAGGAAAGCACTTGCTCACATATGTGCAGGCCAAAATCAGCCTGGGAGAGACCTGGCTGCGAGCAGACCTGCTGAGCCGAGGCACCATTCTGCCCCAGCCTGGACCTGAGTCTCCCCAGGAGGTTGGTTCTGGGCACCATTGGGACCCTCCACCCTCCAGCACTTCTGGGGATGGAGGCCGCTGGTTCTGCATGGCTCGAACGTCTTGCCCAAATCCTGGCTTCTCTTGTCTCTGAGGGAGAGAATAAATCCCTTGCGGGCTGCTAAAGATGCAGATTCAAGGCCAGGCATGCACAGAGGTAGCCCTGACAGCTGCTTAAAAGAGCAATTGTACATGTGAAACTGTGGGGATAAGAACAGAGGCAGGCAACGGTTTATTCCTTTACCCTAGATACACTAAGGCAGGAGGCTTTCCAAAGGATGCCTGGCATAGTTCTTCTCCCAGGTACTGGATGCCAGCTATTTTTCCCCAGACATTGCCGACAGTCATTCCTGAAGAGCGAGGATACTACCAATTCACTTGAGAAGCCAGTAAATCCTCCTTGTTTACCCCACATGGGAGTTACCAGAGAACAGAGCTCAGCTCTTTCCCATCAATTCCACTCACTGCCTCCATTACTGTTATTACTGTGATTAAAAAGCAATCAAAGATAAATCTTCTTCCTGTCCTGAAATTGCTGCAAACATCTCAGTTCCACCACTTAAGCATGAGAAGAGCAAGTTACAAGCGCACTCTGCACTCCTGGACTCTGTCACACTAGAAAAAATAACGGAGCTCATCGCCTGAGCAGTCAGAGGCAGCGAGCAGGACTGGCCGTGCCGGCAGCACGGGGATGGAGTAATGAACCTTGCAGCTGCAGGGCTGTGCTGTGCCTGCTTAGGGAATCTAGTCAGGACAGCGCCAGACACGCCGTGATGAACTTTGCAGCCTGGAAGCACGGTCTGGGCTCAGTGCTGCTCGACTTTCACACCTAGCTTGGAGACCGGGGACCGCCAGCCCAGCTGAAGGAGACAGGGCTGCTCATCTCCCTCTACTCAGGCTGACTCAGGGTTGGGTCTGGCATCAGCTCTGCATCCCAAGGAGATCCCTGGGGGAAGGGGTGGGAACGATGCATCTCTCTGATCCAGCCAGCAGCTGCGGGAGGGCAGAGGACACAGGGACACCCAAAGCTGGGCTGTCAGAACAAGGCTCAGTGACAGAATTTGCAGCCAGGATGACTCAGAGGGAAGCGAGCAGCCGCAACACCTCTTCGGAGGGCGTGGATGCCGATGAAATCATGAGTGGCCTTCTCCTTCCTCCACCCCCCAAAATTTGCAGTCTGCTTAAGTTTAGGCTTCTGGGTCTGGTTCCTCATTTCAGAGGGGGCCACTTCTCCATGTAGACGTTATTTGTAACCCCCTCTTCCCGCCAGAGCAACCTCCGCCTCTCCCCTCGGCCCTGCAGAGCTCTTCCCACCCAGGCTGACACCGGCCCAAAAGCCCCCTCCCTGCAGCTCAGGCCATGGCGCGGGGCGTGTGACTGTGTACCAGCCCGTACCCGCAGCCCTCTCTCGTCAGAGGAGAGTGGGACTGACTGCCACGCATGTAAGAGCAAGTCCATGCCGAGTTTTGCTAGCTTATATCTGATTCTGGGCTTCCGAACTGGAACAACGTACGATCTGCTCTAGTCCAAGGGAAACGTAAGTAACACAGGGACCCGACCCTCTTCTGGGATGTAAATCGGCAGCAACACTCAGCTAAGAATCAAAGCGAGGAGCTCCAAAAGTTGATCATCCGTAACAATTCATGCGGCTCACTCAATCACTTGACTTCTGCCACCAGAGCAAGACTGGCCACTGTTTTATCTTCGCACATGTTAACTGTAAAGTTTTAAAATGAACAATTCTTCAGGGGCATAAACAAGAATGATAAAATCTAATTGCTTGTGAACCTTTAAATTTTTGCAATATTTTAATGACCTAAATTTGCCACTTTCTTGCACAAAAATAACACAGAGAGAAAGTGTTTGAATTTGCTAATTAGCAAGCATAAAATCTAGGGGCGCGTTCTTAATAAAACTATTGGGATGCTCAATCAAAGACTATGATAGCTTCTGAATTTTCATTGCCAAGAGTCTGGACTTTTAGCTCTTGAGGCTACAGACCTTGAAAAGAGGCAGCATAGCAGGGAATTTCCTCCAGACCACGCCGGAGCCAACGGGCACAGTGACACCAGTTTCAGACCCTCAGTCAAGGCCAAATTCAGCCTTGAATATTCCATAATCTTGGGGGTTAGCTTAGGACCTGTCTTCAAGAGATCACTCACTACATGTAAAGTACAGTAAGTGGATATGTCACGAGTAGGAAATACTTAGCAGCTGCAGGTGTGGTACAACTGGTTATTATGCTGCCTCAATGTGTCAAGGAAAAGCTTTTTCATCTTCAGCTCTCCTGGCCCGGCCCGCCAGGGCTCACAGACGGACAAGTAGAAAAGACTCTATTGCCTGGTACAAGTGAGGCCCATGACTTACCGCACAGCCATCCAGACAGTACTCATAAAAATAACACTGAGAAATACAAAACCAGTTCAATATGTTCTTTTTACCCCAGCTTTTCCCTCTACTTGGATTTTTAAACAACTCTTAATTAACTCAATAGAAAGAATTGCTGAAATAAATGTTTTAAATAGAAAGAATTGTAAGGAAACTCCTTTCAGGTTAATATTTCCCTTAACCAAGGAAAAAAACATTTAAGCCAGATAAAACATGCATGGGTAGTTTTGATAATTAATTTGCACATTTTAGTGCACTTAAGACTAGTAATCTCACACACTTCCATGGATCTTACATCTAGTCCTGGAATAGTTGCCATGCACTGTCAGACAAAGCTGCCTGCATTTTGGGGAATGGCTTTTTCCCCTTTCTATCACTTGTTATTACAGGATCGTCAGTGTTTTGTAAACACGACTTTTCCCCACTTTCTCCCTGAGAAGGTAGGCAAGCATGTCCTGCAGTTCCCTCTTCAGGAGGCGGAGGCACAGGCTAAAGGGAGCAGCTTCCCTGGCGTGGCTGAAGCTGAACTCTCTGCTCCTGGGTACGTTTCAGGGCAGACTCAAAGCAGATTCTGTCAAACACTACCTCGGACTGTTTGTAAACTCTGATAAGGCCTGACACCAGATGCTTTACGACAGTGTTAGCCGGTCTCCCCTGGACTGCAGTGGTGGACAATCTTCCTGTGGCTGGCACCCTAACCCTGGTCAGTCCAACTTGGACAAGCTCTAGGAAGCATGAAAAGAGCCTGCTTTGCTGCTGTCAGGAACTGCTCATCAACTCCTGCACCAGCAGCATCAGCTTACACTGATTCTATTAAATAGCCCAGTGCCAGAATTGCTTGTGAACTGCTTTTGGGTCCCTGCAACACAGGTACTACGGGACAGCTGCCTTGGTTTTACAGGGACATGCACAGGAGGTATTTCTGTGGGATCCGAGAGAGAGACCTGTCTCAAACCCCACAGCAAGAGCATTACCTCTCCGGATCCAGCCTTGCACTCCCCTGCTCCAGCAGTTTGACAGACCCCATTACCTTTTCACATGCCATTTGGCTGCTGTCAGAAGCAAGAAAGCTTCTTAACAGGGAAACCTTTAAAGGCCACAGCCTGCATATGTGTGCTCTTTACTGGAGCCTCCTTCAAAGAAAAGATTTACTTCACATTTTCTCTTCCCGCTCGGGACCTCCAGGGGACGACAGCTCCATAGCCATGCGCTCCTGCCTACTTATGGATTCTGTGAGTACTTTCCCATTGCAAATCCTGGAGGATTTAATATCCACTCTGTAATCTACTGGCACCAACAGGCATTATCTAACTAAACCTTAAATTGAAAATGCTAGTCTTTCCATTTTCCCCAAGCCGTTGTGAAAAAGTCGGGTTCTCGTAGTCCGATGTAATTTACTCTCACTCTAATTAAAATACACCAGTCAGCTGTTCCTGGCAAGGTACTCAGCCGGCTGATGCTGTAAGTACCGAAGGCACACCAGGACCTGTGCAGAGCTGGCAGGTGGGACAGTGGTGCCCCAGGCTTCCCAGACTGACTCTGCTTTATCAGACCTGCCTCTGTTCCATCTCCCCATACATCAGCAGGAGCAGCATGATGAATTCTCCATTCCTGTTTTGCTGTGGCTCTGATTGGTCCAGTTTGGGCTCCTCTGGGGCCAAGGATTGTCACGTAGAGCATCCAACTCCTTGTCCCAACCCATTACCAAACCTCAGCAGCAGCAGCGATCAGCAAGGAAACTGTTTAGTGTTGGGTTTGGTTCTGTCAGTGGCTGGAACTGGTCAGTGTCCACAGAAACACCCTCCACCCAGCTCACTTCCCAGGTATCTGATGGCTACAAGTGTGGCTACCTGGCTGGGCTAGCAAACACACATGGCTGGGCATGCAGTGGTGACTTGGTGGGGAGGAGAACAGGCAAGAGGGACCCGAGATACACATTTAATGTAGATAGACATAGGCCAGTGATACAGATTTGTGATCTTGATCTTTGTGTACCACCATGTGCTTCCAAGATAAAGAAACACATTTTCTGTGGTTCTTCCTCCCTCTCATTCATCTTACTCCATTTTGGCTAAATCACCAAAGCCTAAACACCAGCCAGCAATATTAATTTATGATTTTCAATTTTATTAGGGAAAAAGTCTCAGTCCCAATCAAGCCTGTTGTATGTATCAGGTTTCCACATGGATAGGGTATAGATCCTGCTCTGCAGTAATCAATCCCCACTGACACACAGCAAAAGGAAAATGGAAACTTTAGGGGGAAATCAGTCAGGAGATGTGAGAACAAAGACAGTGTTAGAGTGCATTGCAGAGCAAGTCCATCTGGTTCAGTAACCCATCTGACAGGACCAGATGCTTCCATGGAAGATGCCAGTACACAGGTGTGGGATAAACCGCGTTTGGGGAGAGCTATTTCCTCCTGACCCCATCAGTTAGTATTTAGCTTATGTCCTTAATTAATACCACTTTTAGTATTTTAAAATCCTATTAACTACATATCTGATGTGGCTCCCTATTAGTAGAACAGCTGAGCATCAGCATCAGGATGTCTGGTGCATTTATTTTCCCAACACTTACGGCAAATGTGAAACCCCATTTTACAACCGTGGGGAACAGAAGCAGAGGTGGTGAGATTTACTTAAGGTCAAAAAAGGAGTTTGTAGCAAGGCAGGCACTTGAGGTCTAATCTCCAGCCAGAAGAGGATTATTTTCCTCAAACATATCTAATCCCATTTTGAATCCACTTGTCCCTTAGCTCAGGAGTATGTGGCAGCAAAGAGTTCTACAGTCTAGTCTCATGAAAATACTTCTCCGAGAACAACTGTAGTGCAGACATCTTAGTATGTTTGAAAACCACTTGGCAGATTAAAGGTGTTATTAGTGCAGGGAACACAGGGTTACAGCACAGCTCCATCTGCTACCTGAAGAGACTGCAGGCATCACTGGGAACCTTGGCCTTGCCAATGAAGGCCTACGTGATGGATGTAGGGTCCTCCTCCACACTTTTTGTTCCAGTGTAGCACATGTATTGGGACAAGACTCATACAGGCTGAAAGGTCACCTCTCGATGAAAATGAGGAGGTCAGCAAGGCAATATTGGGGGCGGTGGGCAGCTGGACATCTGCAATTTTTGAATTGATATATAAACTCACCATGGGAAAACAGTGCAGACATTGATATACAGAATATGTTTAAAACGGTTAATGTTTTGTGTGCAATGCTTAGGAGATGACGGAAAGATGGAATAATACCCACAATCAAAATTGAGTAGAGGCACCTAAACAGAATAACGTATTTTCTGAAAAAAATGAGTATGAGGAAAGAAAAATTTTCCCAGCTGAAACATTTATTATTTGATATACTTTTAATAAAAATAATTTCAGGGAGATGTAATGACTGAATATTCCCAAATCCATTAGCTTCTGCAAAAAGAACAGCTGCATATAAAATATAGAGAAATAATCAAGAAGAAAAACCTCATCCCAGCATACTCTCATGTTCAGTAGGCATAAGGGACTTTTGCCCTTCGTAACTAACATAAAAACTTTGTGTTTTCATTACCCAGAGAAATGATTAATCCTTATTTGAACCTCTCTAGATGCTCCAGTTCTATCACATCTAACGCAGCAGGTTCCACTGAAATATGTAGAATTAAAAAAAGGTCTAGGACAGAGGACTGACTTAGACTAATGAAATATAAGAACAAGGTCACAAATCTCTTCGTGTACAAATAAAAATGCAGAACTCATCTCTCCAACCTCCGTCAGCAATTTTGGGCACCCATCTCTGTTACCACAGGATCAAACTCCTCAGTTTGCAGTAACACTCACCAAGATATTCCATACTGAACCAGCCATGTAGGAGTTCAAAGCTGTGTACTATATCATTATGTTTTATTAGCATGGCTATTAGGAACGTAGTGCATCACTTTTTATCGTATGCTGATAGAGTTATAGCCAGTCAACTCAAGTTATGCTAATCATTAGGAGGTTTTTTTAAGGGCAATATCTTTTCATTTCATAGATAAGACAGGCTAAGAGTGTACACATAGTCACTCACAGCTTAGCTAATGAGCGGTAATTTGTTAAAGGGGCAATTAATTTCATAAGTAGTCCATACTTTCCCTGGCAAAGGGAGGGCAGAGTCCAGACTCTTCAGTTCCTGAGACACTCCTGCCACTCGTGGTGAGGAAGAATTTCTCTCTTTCTGCTCATTGCAAGGGACTAAAACGCGATGCAGAGAAGTCGCAATGCCAGCCAGGCAGTAACACAAACTGATGCACATAAACTGGCCAGTTTCTACCCTGACAAAATGTGATGGCCACTTGTCGGTGCCCACTGGGTGACCAAGGCACTGGCCCTTTTCCTCCTGTGTCAGAGAGTCTCAAGGAAGACAGCAGCATGCCCCCAGAAGCTCTCCCTTCTGACTCCCAGCTAGGTCTGTCTAAAAGAGCCCAGCCACAGCAAGGAGCGAGGCTGCAAAGTTCCTCTCCAAGACAACTGCATATCAAGTAGAAATCACACAAGCACTCTCGATAAACAGCAGGCAGCCCTGCTCCTGCCAGCTAACAGGATTAATCTAAATGCACACAGACACAGCTGGGCAAAATCAAAACACTGAGCAGAGACTAAATTACACCACTTAATGGCAAAATGTCTTCGAGGCTCCCACTCCACCCACTGCCTTTCCCCTTGCCGCTGCAGCCATGCTAAGGAGAAGCCGTGTCCCTGCCCCTCCAGCCCCCTGGCAGACACCAGTTCAAACAACAGACAGAGCTCAGAGGTGAAACCCAGCCACCCAGCTGTTGTAAGAGCAATGAGCAGAAGAGAGCCAGGTCTTCATGGACCTGGAGTCCTAGCTGCCATGGGTCAGGAGATTAGCTTTTGAAGCAGTAGCAGTGGCAAGGTCTCTTCCAAAGGGCGAGGACACAGCTCCATGGTTAGCACCACAAGAGACTCAGGCTCTTACGGCTTTGTGCCCCAACCAGTTAACACCAGAGCGAGTTACCCAGTGCAGCACTGAGCCTGCGGTTCACCAAAACCACAGGAAGCAGTCTTTAACACCAAAGAGAAAAACCTACACACATTTCTGCAACAGAGTGGAGGTGAAATGAAAATAAGAAGTGTATGTTCAAAAGGCTAGCTTAATTTTTACATGGTTGAAAGTAGAAGCCACTGAGGCAGTGCCACACAAGAGGGTCTGTGGATTTCCTCCTCCCCCTATAAAGACCAGGGGATCTTGAGATTGAAAAAGACGGAGAAGTTCTATCATAGTTTATCCATGTTCAGGTCCCTGCCTAGACAGTGGAAGGGAGATAGGAAGCGATACAGCTGCAATCACGACTGGGTTTTGAAAATGAAATTTGGGCACAGGGATTGCCTTCCTGACTCCACGCCTCAGTTCCATCCTGTGCACATCTCATTTATCTTGGTTCTCACAAACTGCTTTGTAGAATTAAAGAAAAATCTAGCTGTCATGGCTAATGCCCCAGCATCAGTTTCCCAGAGTCTACGGTGCTGTGGGCCAGGAGATGCAGAAAGTATTAGAGCAGGCACCAGCTGGATGTGTCTAAGAGGACAAACTTGTCAATGCTGGAAATGGTTGGGGTTGGCTCTGCCCCATAGCCAGATCTCATTTAGAACCAGTAAGCAAGGCTTTACGTGGGCTGGCTCCATTCATACTGTGAACTAGAAACAAACTAGCAGTCAATCTGGGAAGTAATTGCCTGACTCACCTCATGCGAATTTTCCTAGTAAGCAGAGGCTGAATCTCCTGCCCCTGAGAGCACAGAGACCTCAAGATGACCAAGAAACGGTCATATCAAGCTGTGGCAAGCTGCCTTCCTACTGGCTACTAATCCAGGATGGGTTATGAACTCTGCTTGAACTCCAAATGTGAGCTACTTCCAAGTGTTTCCTAATGATACCTGTGCACTTAAAGGGAACATCCTTCATTCTCCAGAGAATAATGTCTGGTATGATAATACCAGAACCTTTGTGGTTTCAAACCAAAGAATTCCACAAACACTCCTAAATTATTGTAGCCCATTACAGAGGTCTTAGTGGGAGATGGGTTTCCTCTTAGCAGAAATAACAAGCAATACCCTCCTCTGAACAGCCCTGAGAGAGCTCCAAGTAGCTGTAGAGCAGCAACGGGAAGTTAGATGAGAGAAGCAATGGCCAGATTTTGAGAAGAACACAGAACCCCGAAATAGATCACTGCTTCCCAGCTTTCCAAACTAGCAAGAGAAGCAAAGCTTCTGCATTTCATATTGTAAGGGGTTGTCAGTACTATGTGCCATTAAAGTTGATCAGACTAAGCTCAGAAAGGAAAAGCTAACATTGGTAAACTAATACTGGTCAACAGGATTATGGCTAATTTGTGGCTTCTGGATGGAATTTCCTTTTAAATTCATGAATATTGCTTGGAAAGAATTATGCCACAGAGAAAACATGGTCATGGGGCCAATCAAGTTTCCAGCTCAAAGGATGTTACTATCTTTCCTCTTTTCCTCTCAGAGCATTTACAATTTTGCTTATGGGATGCAATTCAGCTGCTAAGCATCTTCCTGTCTGGAAGCAGGTCCCTGGTGGGCTGAAAATACAGAGTTGGAGCTCAAGTAATGCAGAAACTCACTTTTGTGCAAATGTCTGTTTCCTCTTTAAGGATAACTGTAAGTCTGTGTTTCATAGCAGATGGGAAAGATGCTTTCTATTTAAAGCAGATGGGTTAAGAGTTCAGGAAAGGAGGATGAAAAGAGATCATGGGAGGAAAGGTTCTTGGAGATGTAGGGATTTGAGAGTGGAGATAGGCTGGCACTTGGCAGACAAGAAATTACACAGGGCAATTTGTACTAAGAACTGTTCTGACCCATCTTAAATCAGTTCTTTAGCGTCTCCCCTGAGGTACAACAGTAATTTCCATCAGCTTTTACTCAAAGGCCAGACTCTCCTCTAGGCAATTTCTTTTTCACAGGTTGTTTGGGTGATCTGAAATGTCAATTGCATTACCAGTAAGACCAGTTTCCTTTATTTCTGCCAATCAGCATGTTACAAACACTGTTACCTGCCATAGGACACAAGTTCCTGCCTGGAGCTGTTGTTTCAGCAGCTGTTAAAGCCCCAAGTCCCATGTAAACTTGATGCAATGGCCAGATCCCCAGCTGGGCTGAGGCCACCACACCTCCCAGCAGCCTCCTGCAGCAATTCAAAGAGCCTGTTTGGCCTCAGCTCAGGGCAGCAGAGCAGGATGCTCTGTCCTGGGTGACCCTGAGCACATCACTAAAGGGCCACTGTTCAGAAAGTTACCCAATACCTTTGTGGGTCTGGCCTGTAAGTCTTCCCAGGTGCCATGTCTCCACCAGAAAATGCTGTGCATTTCTAGGGCAACTCTGTGTCTGGACACACAGTACTAGGACCCAGACAATGTCCTTAGGGACACTATTATTCCTCGTGCCATTTTTTTTAAGCAGCACTCATTAAACTGTTCTTGCCAGGCATTTCTAGTTCTAACTGGGAAAAAATAGTCTCTCTTGTTGCTTGGTTTCTGTAGCGGGGCTGGGGGAGAGCACCCTTGTTGGATCTATTCATGTTGTATGTCTTTCAGACATCAACCAGTCACATCATGTTTATGTCCAGGTGCACAATGTTCAGAAAGATCAGACTGCTGATCATCTTTGAGGCATTTTTTTTTCTTTCCCTCATATTCCTCTTAATTGAGTGATGCTTACCTGCCCTCCCCCCCTTTTGAAATGTGCTGAAAAACAAATCCAGACAACCACTGGTTTGCTTTGCATGTAATTTTTTTTTCTTTCCTAAGAGACCATAGAGATAAACCTCACAGTCCCAGCAGCAAACCAAGAAATCCTGCACTACAAATATCTAAAAATATTTTTTACAATAGTTGTCTTGGTATTTACATATTTGCTCCCAGTCTCCCCATCTAATTAGACTCTGAATCCCATATTCACTTATGCTGGCAGATAGCTCCACTGTTTTCATGTTTTGGGTTGCGACTATCTGGAGGGCTACAGTATAATCCATTTACTCCTTTGGTGGAGGATGAGGTAAAAAACAGAGAGTTAAATACTCAAGTGAGGAGGAGTCTATTTGCAAAGGCTGAGGATGGCAAAGGCAATGTTAATGCAGTTGATACTATGGGGCCTCTGGCAGGGCTCAAATGTGGGGCAAAGCCTGACCACCTCATTGAATTTATAGATCTGTTTGAAGATCTTTCGCATGAGCCAGGAACTAGACAATTACAATGCAATCCAAAGAGAAGTTACTGGGCACCAGAAGAAAAAGTACCATTGGCAAAGTCTGTAGATGCAAGTGGAAATATCAGCGACAAGGACAACGAAGTCAGGAGGAGTTTCCAGGAGGTTTGTGCAGGGACCTGGGTTATCCATGCATTAAGAGCTCCAGTGAGTTGCTGTCTCCACACGTGGGACAAAGCCAAGGGGAAGAGGATCAGTTCATACATGAGTTGACTCCTATGTTTGTGCAACATGAAGTAAGCAACCTCGAAGCAAAACTGGAGCAAATGTGGCTGTTGCTTCACAGCTTGGATAAATGATGGGCTCACAGAGCAGCCAAGACATGCTCAGGAGGAGCAGGCTTTGAGATGCAGCCACAGAGACACCAGTTCAGTAATCGATGTAAGGCATTTGGCATGACAGCTTCTCAGATGGATTTGTGAGCTGGGTGTTGGCCAATCATTATAGCTTCAAGCGTGTTAGCAGGGCTGTGGTCATAAATCAGTAAGTCCCCAGCCCAGCAGCAGATTGAGTTGCAAGGACCACACCAACTGACACCAATGCTCAGCAAAGAGCTTTGGGGGATTTCCCCCAAAGCATGATATGAGCATAATGAATAAGAGAGAAAAATGCTTGAACAAGCCCTTAGAATAAACCTGAGCTCTCCTCTTCATGAAGTCCAGCAGCTAGATCTAGCTTGCCAGCAGCTGAATATCTGTCCCAGTCTAGGGTCAGGCTTATTGCTGTTGGACCTTCTCAAATTCAAAAGTAAAAGCAATATTCTTTCAAGTTAGATGCCTCGGTTTTGATTAAGGGCAAAGGGGGAGGGGAAGAAGGCAAGGAAGAAGCTGTGAGAAGACAGCACAAAAATGAAACAATCTGAAAAGATGCGAGTGGGGAAAATTTTATTCTAACTCATTGCCTCTGCCCTGCCATGTGAAAGGATGATAACATCTACATCTGAGGGATAGAAGCAAGCTTGCTTGAACAGTGTGTGCAAAATCCATTTGCCATTCTTGCATGAAAGGGGCTATTGAGATGCATGGTATTAGCTGAGCCTTTATCTGATACCCTGCCAACTTGTTTGAAAGTCTCTTTTTACCCACAGCAGGGTCAACAGCCACTAGCTTGGCTGAGATAGCACAAAGATCCCATCCTGGCATTTTCTCTGGTACAGAAATAAACCTATAGGCTTAGGATTTCTCTCCCATTGGTTAATGCATTAGTCAGGGAAGCAGCCAAGAAGGAGCCCTGATGTGCCATGGACTGACCCAAGGGGAGCTAATGGCTAAAGAAATTAGCTAGACACTAAAGAAATTCTGGGTCCCCAGTCTTGACCTATTTGTTTTCTAAAATGCAGAATCCAAATCACTTTGATTTTTACATAAGAGATGCTTCAGGGATGTGTATTGGCTCAAGGGATAGAGAAGAGACCACAAAAAGCCTTCCACCTTTAGGTTAGCAGCAAACCTCCCTGCCTTGTTAGCAGCAGGATGTCACAGGGGGACATGGTTGTCAGCAGAGAAATCCTGTCTGGTACTGCTTGTGCTACCAACCTAAAGCTGACTTTCTGCAGAACAAGTCTCTCTGCATGCTGTCCCTGACCGGGGAGGGGTGGGGAAACCCTTGCTCAGTGCATTTGCCGCATTTGATCTGTGATGGGAATTATATGCCCTATTATATACCTTGCCAATCTACTTAAATTGGGATCTTGCTGACCCCAAACAAGGAAAGGAGTTTCACAGCATGACAACCCTTTTATACTTTGGGACTACAGGGGTCTTTGAGGAACACAAAGCTCTTCTGACAGTAAAGCTATGAAATACTGGCCTGCCTCCATGCTCCTCTCATGCTGAGGGGAATTGTAAAGGAGGCAGCAGCATTAATTATTGATCGCAAATAGAATTAATAAAGAAAGAACATTTACTACAGCTGATAAAATGTTCCATGCAAGATCTTTATCCTCAGGTCAGTAGCAGAAACAAGACAATAGCATGCAGCCCTCTCAAGCCAAACAAGACATGATACCTTGTTTCTCACAAGGCAAAGACTACTGCTCAGCGTAAGAAAGAGTTTCCATCATGCGATCAAACTTGAGCCATGCCACTACATGGTGCAAGCACTGGGCCTTACAGCTCAGGGGATGTGATCTGCTGCCCTGACCCTTGCAAGCCAGCTGCAGATTTGCAGGCAGACCTCGCAGCAGGCAGCTATGCCAGCAGAACTGGCCAGATTCTCTCTACAGATAAAGGCGGCAGATGTAGGTGGGGATGGGTTGAGTAAGGCAGCTGAACCTGAAAGCCTGTGCGGGCTTGTTGCTGGTTGGACAAGCATAACCACGTCCCATCGGAGGAGATGGAGTGGTACTAGGGTTTTGGTGGTGTGCTTTACTGAGCTTTCAGGAGAAGCTGTTTTTCTCCTTGCCACAGAATTTCAACAGCAAACCCCTCTGGGTATTAGTGTGTTTTGAGGCTGCACTGTGTTCAGGCACGGTATTTCTTGCTTTTGAGGTTAAGATGATTTCTCATTTAGCTTGGATAGAGAGCTGCTTCCCAAGGCAAAGCCTCTCTGGAGACCACAGCCTCTGCTCACTATGGACATCTCTGACAATGATATGATTTTTTTCCCCATCCTCTTGGTGTGCACACACTAGCACCTACATAAATATTGTCAGTGCACATAAATCTACATAAATTATCCCCCCCCCACCCCCAGCCTCAACATCTAGTAAAGCTCTAATCAGCAGAAAAGAACAGATTAAAGATAAAGGACTAGATCATCAGATTGCATCAAGTCTGTGCAATTCTTTGAATTCTACTGAAGTTACTCTGGTTTACACCACCTGATGGGGTAATGCAAAGATTCTCCCATTGCCTTAAGTCAGGAAGTTTTATGACCTAGTTCTATTTATTTGTACCCACAAACTAAACTAACCTGCCTTATAAATTATAGCAAAGGGAGGGGATATTTTTTCCTCCTTCCAGAAAGCTTTACATTCATCAAAGTTAATTGTAATCGGCCATTAGCTCCCATGAATAATCAGATATATTGCTGAGACACAGAATAAATCCACCCAAATTATGCTAACGAGTAGGGTTTTGAAAAAGTTTAATCAAAGTTTTGATGTGGAATCGCAATCAGCAGAAAACTGCTGGTTCTTAAAGCTGCCTGATCCGCAGTCATCACAAACCCCCTACAACCAGGAAATAGTGGAAGCTTCAAGGGTTGGGTGTTGGAAATCAAACCAGCAAGGCACTAGGCCCCTCTACGTATCTTCAGGTCTATATTTATATTGCCATCAGCAGCATGACAGCAGTACTGTATGTCTTGCTGCTGCCCAAACAGGACCCTAAGAACGAGGGGATTTAAGTACAGGATAACAAGGTTTTGGGCATCTGTTCTAGACATGGTTTTATACTGCCCTCCTAACAACTTGCCTGTTGCACAGTGGAGAACCGCAGTAGTTGCCTTGTTTGAGCTTTTCCTTAGCCTGTAGCTCCAAACGCCAGCTCAGTTTCAATCCATCTCTCCTGATAAGAGCTTCATGTTTCAGGTCAACTTCCCTTCTCTCTTATAAAGCTTTTAAATGAAGATGAGTGCCCACAAAGCCAGGGTGGTGTCCTCCTCTCTACATAGCAAGAGGCAGAAATAGAATATTTCTGGATTCCAAGTGCCAGGAGATGAAGGCCCTTACTCCCCCAGGCCTTGATGGCTGGGTGGTAGAACGAAAACTACCAGTGCATCCCCAGTAGTAGTGGGGAATTGCCCATGTATACAACACTCACAATTTCTCTGAAGTGGATGATGGGACTGTAATTTCATGTCTTATGTTGTCAGGGAATCACAGCAAACTCAATCAAAAGTAGAGACCAGAAGAAAGGAGGAGAGAAAAAAAAATAAAGAAAAAAGAGGGAGATGTGTGTATGCATATGTATGTGTGTGCCTGGGACAAAAATGATGATTGAAGCGTCCCTGTGCCCCAGCAATAGGAAGTGTCTGTTTTTGATGAAAAACGGGGGATTCAGAATGTGCTGAGAAAAACCAGGAGCATGACCGGGAAGGAATCCAGCTGACAAATTATATTGAGAAAAGATCCTTCCAGGCGCAGGAGGCAACGAGTTGCAGTTCTGATTGAATAGACTTGTTAATAAAAATACATTGAACAAAAAATGAAATAGAGAGCAAATCCTTTCAAATAAGATTTCAGTCCTGACTTAAATCCGTGGCTTTATTTATAAGTTCCTGTGTCCTCCCTCGCTCAGCAGGACAGCAGAAGAAAAGAAGAGAGGTGAAAACAGACTGAAGCATGGCACGTTCCTCCCCAGGTCTGACACAGTGATACAGCTGGGGGCAGAGGTGGGGGAGGAAGCCACAGCAGTTTTAAAACATCCTTCCCCTCCAGTTGCTATAAAGTTACAGTTTTCCTGGAAGTGGAAACAGCAAATCTTGGTCATTGTACCTAGCTCTGTCCCATAGCAGGCCAATGTTGCACCTTTACAGCACCAACATTGGTCTCAGCCCTTTGTTTCTTCTACTTTTGTGCTTTCCCCTACATCCGCACCCTAGAGGTCCGTGGCAGGCCCCCACTGTTGGGTATAAAGCCTAGGGAGCTCCATCAGCCGGGAATGGGAGCTCCATCACCTTGTATTGGGGCAGCAAGAGAGTGCTCTCTGGGGACTCTTTCCAAGGGACTTTCTGGGGACTCTTTCCAAGAAGCACCAGGACTAAGTATTCTGCAAGCCCTGAGCACTGCACTTTTGCATTTCACAGGTCTGTTTTTTCAGTTGCTGGAGTCATACCAGCTTCTCTGCTGTGTAATGAACAGGACAACACTGAGCCTCATTAGCACCCATTTCAGGCGCATGATTTAATTGTCAGCTTTGGAAAACAGCTTTAGTGTCATGTGGGGAGCATTAGAATTGGGCCATGAGATGGGGCAAGGGAAGCGCAAAGACACTGCAAGGAGGCACGAGAAAGGATGTAAATCGTGCAGAGCAGAAACTGCTTTACAGCATGCATCTCTGCTAGCTGCTGCGCTGAACACATTGCACTCACAGGCACGTGAGTCCCACTAATTTACCAATCTCAGGCCCAAGGTCTGTTTGGGGTTCTCTCTGCCCACTGTCTTTGTCCATCCCCTTCACCAGGTCTGACCCACAGGGAGTTTCAGCAGCAAAAATCAGTGACCATAGCCCATGGGATGAGAAAAGGAACAGAAATCCAAGTGCATTTCCAAATGACTCCCCTATCCCCCTGCTCACAAAGCCTTATGCTTTGTGAGGCTGTTTTTCTGCCTCTTACACCCTAACAAACTCCTGCTCTCCAGGGCCCATTTGCCATCTGAGACCCATTTGCATATTGCTTCCCAAAAGAGTTTAATGGAGCAGAGACTGTGTGCAGAGGAGCAGGATGAGGGGGAAAAAGCTGGAGGGTTTCAGTGTTTCAAAGCACTCTCCTTGCCTGCTTGGAGGAAAATTTTTGCTTCCCGAAATCCTTCATCCATTGGGCCTGTGCCGGGGAGAAATACCGCTAGGGTGGTCCTGTGCTAGCTCCCGGCGCTCCCACCTCACTGCAGAAAATCCCCAGCTGTCCTGCCCAAACTGGCACTGTTAAATACTGTCTCAGACCATCGGGACTGACATTGTACAAAAACTGCCCAGCCTATCTGCCCTTGCTTCACGTTGCTGCTTGGGCTGCTTTTTGCTACCTTCTTTGGCGCAGAAACAGGGTGAGCACCACTGGAGGGCCCACAAGTTGTTTGAAGGAGTCTATCCTATGTTTGCCACCCCCTGGAGTTAAAATATAATGAGATCTATAAATAATAAATAAATCAGCAATTCTTTTTCATGTCTTTAGAAAGGCTATTCTCTAAGGCTACATAGCTCTTGGAATTTTTAATGGAAGTGCAAGGGGGGAGCTAGAGAGTTTTTCTTCTTGATTTTAAAGATAAACACATGATTTGTAGAGGTGAAGCTTTAAGAAAAGAAAAATCAAGAAAATGAAATCTGATTAAATCATCTCTTTCAGTCTGGTGCAGAGAAAATACAGATGGAGAAAAGTGGCCTAAGTTTTGCTTGGAACCTCCTAAGAGAAACATTTACTCCCACCAGACAAACAGATCAAACTTTTAATGCATCTATACGTGACAATTTGAATAACTACTCTACATGCAACAGGGTGTTTGAAAATATGAGCCCAGGGTCCGACAGATCTACAAAGAGGGAGACTAAATGGGGGGGAGGGAAGTGACGGGTACTTCATAGCCTGGGTCTTGTGAGTCTGTGCTGGGGAAACAGGACAGACTGCCCTTAGGGTCATTCAGTTCAACGTGCAGGGCAAAGTCTATTAACAGTACAAATCCCCCCATACCTGAAAGAAGAATATACTAGGTCAATTCAAGCAAAGTATCATGATGAAACTAGCACATCTGGGTTGAGGAAGAGCAAAAGAAAAGCCGATATCACCCCCCTAGGTTCTATCTCAGCAAAGCCTGCTCTGCCTGCTTCCTTCCTAATGAGGCATTTTACAATGCTGATGAGAATATTCCCTGGTGAAATAGAAGCACCAGGGTGGGGACTAGGGATACGCTGAAATTTATATACGGTAAAATGAAGGCAGGCACACAGGAAGGGGAGCAATGGTGGAAAAAAAGAAGGGAATCAAGTTGACTGCAAGTGCTCTATTGCACAGACCTTGACATTTGCAGTGTCTCTTTACTTCCATCAGCCTCCTGCTCACCCCTAGAGAACAAGCCAAGCCAATCCACAGACCTATGGTTTTTTATTTATGAGAACCTGCTATTCAGTTACCCCTGGTCCAGCAGAGCTTTTTTTGCTTTTGTTTTCCCAAGCATCAGAACAACCCTCCTAATCCTAGAATAGAATTAATGTAATCAATATGATTATGCCCATGAGAGAATGTCAGCCACTGTAAAACAACACAGCCAAAGGGATCCAGTAACAGTACAAAAACAAGGACAGGAGCTTATTTTTGGATTTGTTTTGTTCTTCTGTCGTGTCCTATCCATTTTCCCTATACTATGTAAACTAGAAATAGGTAGAGGAGAATTCTTGGGCACTGCCAAAGAAAGCCAGCCTTTTGTTAAGGCTAAATACTAGAGAGAGACTCTAGCTTAAGTATCTGCTCTGCAGGCAGTTTGAAAAACACAGCCAAAGCTCTGACTTCCCCGTCGAACCCCAGATAAGCGCTGCCCAAGCTGCCTGTCAATCAATGTTTGGCTGTCTAATTATCTGTACAGTACCGCTCTGGCAGGGGAGATTATCAAACCGAGCCTATTGCTGCTTGGCTGGATGGTGCGGGCAGAGCAGAATCTGAGTGTTGCTGTCCCAGGACAGCCTTTCTACATGGACTGGGAATGATTAGCACAGGCCTCGCTGATAGATGGCAAGCGCTAGCATTTCTTCAGACTTGAAAAGGCTTGAAACAAACACCGAGCAAGCAGAGTATCTGAGATCTTGAAAACACTTCCCCACACAACTCTAATTAAGTGATTTTCTAGTGCTCCCACAGCCATACCTGGATGAGAACTTGAATCCTGTACTTGTATTCTGAGACTGTGTTTGTGGAATGAGTAATTTCCTGCCAATTTGGGGAAAAACTGGGGTTTGCTTTTGAAGGCACGGAGTTTTCTTTCTCAAGTACTGCAGAATGCAGGAGCTGGCAGGGGGGATTTGTCTCAAATAGAACTGTGTCTGCACTTTGGGTTGCTAGGCAGGTTCTTACAGTGCGATCACCGCTCTGATAGCAGCTAGCAGCCGCCCTGCTTGCAGGTGCATTGCTGAGAAAACTTCTGTTAAAGTTCCCCTTTTAGGGGTCAGCATCTCCTAGTCTGCACAACCAGTCACTTCAGTCTTTGTCTTCATTTTTTTTTTTTTTTTTAAAACTCCCATTACTACTTCTTCTAAAAGCTCTGAGATGGTCCCCAGAGGCGATACAAGAAAAAAGAAATTGAATGAAGATTAAAATGCTGATCTAGAACTGCTAATGCCCCTCAAGAATTACACAAACATCCACTTGGAACGAGTCCCATCTGGATAACAGCAAGAAATGTTCAAGAACAAACCCTGAAGGTTAGTTAATGTATCAGCTTTCTCTAGATTGCATATATCCTTTTTGACTTTCACCCCTTTTCCCTGGCGTTAAGGAATGGCCTCGAGACCCCATGCAGTAAAGCTCTGACTGTGGTCACGGGGCTTTAGCCAGGTGAAAGCAGTGCCTGGCTGGGGGCTGTACGAGCCACCGATGGGCTGGGAAAGCCTGGACACAATTCCAGGACATGACAGTGCCTCATGCATGACTGGCCAGGCCCCCTCACCTCCCTGAATGTAACTGTTCTCAGAGGATGAAGGGTTATAGCGTAGCTAGGAAATCAATGCCATTTAAGAAGGGCTTGGACTCAAAACCGTTCAGAAACAGGGAGAGCTGGTCAGGTGAATAGGAGAATTTGGCTGTCCTCTTAAATAGCATTAGAAACTTAAAGGGCAAAGTTCAGCTCTGCCAGTGGAGATGCCTCTGGCACAGAGATACGTGTGCTAATCATCCAGCAATCTCACCTGGCTGCTTTTTAAACCAGAAGAGAGAAAGGGATACTTATGTGCACTTCATCTCCTCCTAAGGTCAACTCCTTGCCCGACTCACTCAGAGTTTTGCTTTGGACAAGGCACGGTGCTATGCCCCCTGCTTCTGTTGTGCTTCAGCCCTCTCTCCTATCTGCAGGCAATTTACTCTTTACTTCATCCAGTTCATCACACTCTCTTAATGCCTTTGTTTTTGCCATAGATTTTTATGTGTGTGTGCATGTGTTAAATCTGGGCAGGAATGTATTTGAACGTTTAGCCAGATTAGCCTTGTTTTTATTTATTCTTGCTGGGACATGCACTCCAGCCCCTGGCTGACATTATATTAATTGTTTCTGTTTCATTAGCCTTACTTACAAGGAAGGGGTGTGTGAAATGAAGAGTGCCTCATATGCTTTGCAAACATGTTTTATCTCCCCCTTGATTCCTCATCAGCCTGTTCCAGCATCAATACCCCCTTTGAGCTGGTAACCCTGATGCTTCTTGCCTCTCCCAATTATCTGTTCATCCCTCTCCAGGACCATACTGGTTTCTTGCTCTGTCCTCCACCCCAGACCCTCCTGAATTTCTCCTTCTCTCCCTGGCCTGCCAAGGTCCCCCTCCTCAGTGTCCACACTGCAGGCAAGGCACTTCTTGTCTCACATTCTTCTCTCTTCTGTATCAAAGCCTCCCAATCCCAGGTATCAGCCCCTCAGTCTGCTGTCACAGGGGTCAGGTCTCTGTCAGGATAGCACACCTACAGGGGCAGAACAGCCATTCCCCAACAGGTTTCTAAATTCCTGCTAATCCCAAGTCCACAGGTAGGAAGCACCACTCTAGGTCTGACAGCAGGGGCAGGGAGGGAGAGTCTGAGAGTGCCCTTCACTGGGGAGGGACACCAAATGTGCCTTTGCTCCCACCCTCTCACCAGGAGGCCACAAACTCTTGGTCTATACCCAAATACTCGTGTTTATGGAGTTGGGGTGGCTGCTGGGGTGAATCTGGGATGCAGCAGAGCTGCCCATGGCAGTGCCCTCCTTGTACCTTGCTTCTTTTTGGAGTAATAAAAGTAGCAGCTACCAGGTGCCTCGCTGCCTTTCTGTGCTGGCAGGTTATTTATATGCAAATTTCTTGTCTGGTTTTGCTGCTTATAAACATGATAACAAAACCTTCCATGGAGATGGGATGTGGGAGAGGCATGCAAGGGCCTTTTGATCCAGCCAGGAGAGCTAATACAGTATTATTCACAACCAATTAGACATTTTCAGGCAGGAAGGGGTAGCTATATACCAAGACAGAGTTCGTTAAACCGAGATTGCAGCTGGGAGCTGGGGAAGGCAGAGGAGAAAAGCCCCTAGAAATGTATTCAGCTACAATTAGACTGTATTGAAATACCAGCTCTTGCCCAGCTCAGGTCCAGAGGTAACACTTTCCTATTGCCGCAGTAAGAATTGCACCACTTGGATTCCTATTTAGTTCCTACAGTTTTTGCAGAATCTCCTGGGCTTCACTTACATTGCACTGTGCCTTGGGACTGCAGTGAGATCAGTTGAGCCCTTCCTGTCCTACCCTGCCATGGGTGTCCCTCTCCTCTTCCCGGCATTTGACACCTTGTGGTCTTTCCCTCGCCAAAACACTGCTTGAGGACCAAAGAAACACCTTCTTGGTGATTTTTATTTTCTGTGATGCAGTGTGTCTCCCCAATTTCTGGACCCTGTTTGAGATACAGGGTGTTATCTAGCCAAGTGCATCTTCAGTCAAGTTACCTGGAGCTCCCTCCAGTCTGGTAGTGTCTCGCTGAAGGTAGCTCACAGCCAAGTCCAGTCTCTATGCCTTTGCAAAACAAGCTTTGATAAACCAAAACATACACATTTTAAGATCCTTAGGTGAAAAGTATTAGAGTGGCTATGAGAACAGTAGATTCACAGACCTAAAGAGGCCGCACTTATCATGAAAACCTACTTCCTACCCAGAATAGGCTGCAATTTCTGTATGAGCAAAACTATATCATCTTTAGAAGCGCCATAAACTTGAGCTTAATGTAGAGAGGTCCTGGGTCCTTAACAAATCCTCTCAGATGTCCATTACTGCTGAGATTAGCACCTGCATACCCTGCTCTCAAGTTTGCTCTAGCATTAAGTGTCAAAGGCTGCAGATTTTTCTCTTCTGGGAAAGCAAAAACAGAGAAGGGGAGATTTCTGGGAGGGATAATTATTTTTTTTTTCTGGTTGAAAATTACTAGTTTATGACTAGTGCCATAAACTCCCTGGAAAGGTAGGGCTGTTTTCCAGAAAAAAAGAGTCTGAGTTAATGCAAAGGTACAAAATAGGAACTTGCATCCCTCTGCTTTCAGGCCAGTGCACAACCTGCGGGCTCACAGCTCCTTACCTAAATGAACCCCTTGCCCTCACCAGCTAAGGAGCTGCTGCCTCCAGAGCTCTCACCTGGACACAGGGATGCGAGGGCCAGCGAATGAAGGGACTCGGTGCTTGCTGTTCAGGGGAAACAAGGAAAGCAGCCAGCCAGAGGCTTTGCTGCTGGCTCCTGCCCCCCTCCACAACCCAAGGGGCTATCCCCGGTTTCCCATCACTCCTAAGAGGAGACGCTGATGGGCTGGGCTGCGTCAGGTGCTGTGTCAAGCCTGCCACTCACTCACTCCCTCCGCTTTCCCAAAGCAGAGGACTAGAGGCACTGCCTGTCACAACAGGAGTAGCTCACGATGACAGACCCTGTCAGCTCTCACTTCCCCTGTCTTGACAACATTAGGAAGTTCAGAGGCTTCACAGAGCCTCAGGCACTTAAACCTGTCTTTCTTTTCAGTGACTGCCACTGCTGTCTAAGCAGTGAATGGTACAAGGAAAGAAACAGGGAGAGAAAAACTACTCCAAGAAGGTGGGAAAGATCAGCAGAAGAGTTCAACTAAATAGAGCAGCATTAGCGACCGGCACGTAGAAGCCAAGACTAAGCTCAGAAATGTTCTCCTCCTCCCTCTGACCGGCTACTAAAAGTCATGTCTGTACTAACAAGCAAGACAGGCAGCCCTGCTCCTTCCCCCACCTCATCCTCCTGCTAGCCCCATTTCCCGCTCTGTTCAGCAAACGCCTTGGCCATGTAGATGGGACCTTGACAGTACTTAAGCTCACTCCAGCCCTGATTTGCCACCAGCTTATGCCAGGTGAGGTCAGCAGCCCTCCCACAAAAGCCAGCTTAGCTGTGCTGGCATTACCTCCACCTCCATCCTGCTCATCCAAGCACCTGCTTCTGTCTGGGCTCCGTACCACAATATGGCTGGCCGCACTCTGCTCAGCCCTGCCAGATCTGCCAGTTGGCCAAATCCCTGGCCTATGGTTTTGGAACAAAGACATCACTTGTAATTTCTGTGTGCTGGTGATGGTGAAACACTGGCAGAGATTGATAAGCACTGAATCTGTCGGTTCCAAGGAGGCTGTGATGATCACTGCAGGATCCACCCATCCTCCAGAAGGCCTGTTTTCAATTGCAATTTTAATTACAGATTAAAACAGGAGTGTTGGTGTGAAGTTAGTCCCCCAGCCAGGCTGACACAAGCAGCTGTTTTGGTTTATTCATTTCCTGTCCTCCCTCTACCTCTTGGCTGCTGAGTTATTGATGCATCTTCCAAAGACATAGGGCTGCCAAGCCCTAGATGCTTATTATATCATTTGGTTGGCATTTTGGAGCTCTCTTATTGTCCAGAGAAGCAAGCTGCAAACATGCACAAAGCCAAATCCTTGCTCCCCTTCACAGCTCTCCTGAAAACATCCTTGCAAAGAAACAAGTGAACAAGCAGCTTTACGGGGGGGGGGGCTGCATCTGTAGCCATCGTGATAAACTACCCTTGGTCCTTGCCTTGCTTCTGTGTCCACTCTTTATCTCCTGGCATGTTTATAATTTAAGCTAAGACAACCTTCTTTCTACTGAGTCCTTATTCCTCTTCTACTGAGTCCTTATTCCTCTCTCAGCACCAGAGGGACTAAACTATACCTGAAGTTCCTAAACAGAACTACTATACAAGTGAGATATTTATCTAATTTACAACAGTAATCCCATTATAACAACAGCATCAACTCCAATAGTACTGAGCTATAAATGGACACCAAATCTCTGTATTCCAATCTCTCCTACCACCCTTTTCTTTCCTAAATCCCTGCCTCATCAAAGCTAGGAGTATACTTTGGGGACTACTCTGGATTTCATGCCTGCTTTAACACTTTAACTGTCTGTGACAAAAAGAAAGGACAGGTGAATAATTAAGGAAGTGCTGATTTCCCACACATCTGTAAAGATCGAGTGGAGGAGAAGGGCATCTGGGTCCCGAGGCCATCCTTCATGATTCAGAAAGCCTCTCTACCTTCAGCCCATGCTTTTTGGTGAAAGGAGAGCTTTAGCCTGGCAGAGTCACAGGGAGACAGACAGGGATTTAGTATATCTGCCTCTAGGTATCTGTCTTCTCCAGAGTGATACAAGAGCAGAGAACCTGTGGCAAAAGGGATGGTCTGTGGGGCAGATGGGCTGTCCTCTGAGCCTGAGCCTCCTCTCCTGCCTCTGGCACAAGTCAGACCTGCACACCTTTGACACCAGCAAGGAAAATGGATGGAGACCTCTCCCCTTTCTCAGGACAAATGGGCAGATGGCAAGTGAACTACAGCAGGGCATAACCAGGCAGAGGGAACAGCAAATGAGCCTGACTAGCTCCATTTGCTATCCTGGTGAGTGACTTCCCCTGCAGAGATGGGGACTGTGATCTCTGGAGGAACCTGTCAGATAACACTAGGAGCTGCACTGGGATTTATGCTGGCAGGGGCACAATATTTCACTTTGATGACACTTGCTTTCTTAATATTTTA
Source organism: Egretta garzetta (assembly GCF_000687185.1). Lineage (NCBI taxonomy): Eukaryota > Metazoa > Chordata > Aves > Pelecaniformes > Ardeidae > Egretta > Egretta garzetta. The sequence goes on along the minus strand of NW_009259602.1, from coordinate 1,661,947 downwards.
ATCATGCTGTTAACCTCGAGACTTGAGAGACACAGGCGGCTGCCCCCCTTCCCACTGTCCCTTCCACTGATGAAGCCAAGCCCTGCAGCGAACCCCACGCTGACAGCGTTCAGCACAGCACACGCAGCTCGGAAGCTTTCCCAGCTCATGCGTCACAGCACACATCACGCCAGAGACCCGGGGACCAATTACCCATTCTCTTCCACTGAACTCAATGGTGCTCGTGTCTCAGAAAAGCAATACAGAAGAAACAAGAAGGAAAGTCAAAGTCAAGGCAGGCAGGGCTGCAGGACTCACTTCTGCATTCCTTAATAACTGCAGATAGCTAAATGCCACAACATGCTTTCCAGCCAGTCCCATGCTGCATTCTTAGGAACGAATAGTAACAAAGGCATCAGAGAAAGGCAAGAAACCCGCTATGTTCAGCCCCGCATGCAAGATTCATAGGATCATTTATTGCCAAACAAATTCCCTGCTATTTCAGTAACTTAGGACATTTTTGATGTCCTTGATTTTGCTTTCTTCCCTTAGATTACTTTAGCTTGGGAGCTTTTGGTCTTGTTTTAAATGTATTATCCTAGCATGCACTTATCCTAGGGAAATGTTTCTAAGACTCATGCAGAGAGGAGATTTTCAAGATGCTTGTGGACACATCAATTATGGGATGGCATATTTGCAGGGGACTATATCTGATGAATCAGATGATTGCTTCTAATCCAGGGTCCTCTGTTATATTAGGGGAAGCTGAACATTTGCATTGATCATATCCAGGTGGTGTGTTCATCTGATGTTCATTCTCTTCACAAGAGTAATCAGACTATCTCAGAGATGTACAAATGGATATGAAAGAGGAACCCATTCCACAGCAGAGGAGGGCAGAAAACTATTAAATGCTTCCCTAATTCTGTAATTCAACAGAGAGATGAATACTGTAATGAACTGAGTTTTCCAAGTCTAACTTGTAGCTTAATAAAGTCCTTTCTGGGAGAAAGAAGCAAGCAAAGGCTCTGAGGGCTCACCTTCAACAGGCTGTGCAGAACAGCACTGGGCCATGGCAAGCCCCACGCAAGGGACGTTAGAGAGGGAAGGCAATGGTGAGACATCCCAGGCTGCTCTTCAGTCTGGCAAAAGGGTTGTACCCAGCCCTGCAGGACAGAAGAGTGCAGGCTGGTGCCTGGTTGCTTGCAGGAGGCAGGGCGATAAATCCTTCCTACCACTGACTGCAGTCCTGCTCTTCACCAGTACATTTTGACAGGGAGAGAATTGAACAGTGTCACTAACAGACAGGGAAAAAATTATAAGGTTCATTTAGAAGGCAGTAAAGAGGGAATTTTCAATTTCCTTTTAAAATCACAACATAATAATTCTTTCTTAGTGGTTGCAACAGGGAAGCAGGAGCCAAAGGGACCTAAAAGCATTTCAGTATCCAGTTCCACAACTGGGATGAGTGCCTGTGCTCTGGCTGAGAGCGAGCAGCTTTAAGACCCCAGTGGGCAGAGGACTTCAGCCAAACGTAAGGCTTGGTGCACATTTTCAACACCTGCAAATTCCAACTGAAACTGTGGCCGCTTTACACTGAAGCACATTACAAGGGGATAAGGAAAAGACCTTTTTCCTTAAGGAGCTTTTATTATCCTAAAGAAAACAGGACACTGTGTTATCACTGGGAAACAAAGCCCTGAAGACACTAGATGCCATGAGCAAGGCGTTATCAGTAATCTGTGGCAGTAAAAGATCTGATTCCAGGCTGGGCTGAAGTTTAGGGTGAATGTAAAAATCAGGCTTCTGCACTGTGTGTATCTGCATGTATACTCTATAAAAGCCTGGGAGTGTGTGCACGCTCCATATTAGCACACAGCAGGGAGGATACACATGACAGTATTAAAGTCTAAGTCCTGCCATTAATTCCTGTTGGTTCCTTGCATGGAATGACTGTGATTTCAGGAGCATTCTGGGAAAACTGGAATAGATATTAGTCCTGTGTGCAAGCATTGATTCAAGGTCTTTGAGTCAGTATAGATTGGTATGCATGAGTGAGCACATGCCAGAACTAAAGAGTCACGGACCGAACAGGCACGAAAGCAAAGTATGCTTTTGCATAGCGCTCAAAGTAATCACAGCCTTCCTCCGATAACTGTTTTCCTATTCTTCTTTCCATCACCTTGTAAATAGCTACAAACTGGCCTCAGCTGGATGTACAGGGAGATGATTGATGCAATCAATTGCTATGTAATTAGTGACCAAAGCAAGAAGGGCAGTCTCCCCGTGTTTCACTGGAGATCTAATAACAATACATACATTACATATAGAGACATACGCATACTATTTTCACACACATATATTTATAGTTATGCCCATGGTCAGAAGATTAAGAGCCATGAATAGTCCTGGAGGCTCTGTTTTGCTGTTGTATTAGGAGTTTTGAGGGGATGCCAAAAGCTGATGGCTCCTACAATGCAACAGTTCCTGTTTGGATCAGAAAGACCACACAACAACATATTAACTGTTACTTAAATCCACTGTGCAATTCCTACTCTTTTCATTTATTCCATTTTCTACTAGTATATTTTTTCATAATATGGACAAGAGTTTCATTTGCTAAAGCCAAGTGTGATGCCACAAAAATCAATAGATAATGATGAATTTTCTGTAGCTCAGGATCTGATTCCCAATCTTTTCTCTGAATTACTCTATTGATCGGTGGAAAAAATGGATTACAAATAAAAATACAAGACAATTAAATGCTATGCAATTAGCACTAACCCTCAAGAAAAAAGACTTAAAGGGTAGAACTCTAATCAGCTTTTGTTCCTACTTTTTTAAAGGATATAAACCCTTACGTTTCAGAGTACCCAGGCCAGGTGTATGTTAGGAAGAAGCTTCCCCCATGATAAAATAGTTCTTCTAATTATTCACTGGTGACTTCCTCTCTAGCATCTGGAGCCATTTATTGTGGGGGGTAGATACTGTTCTGGTAGACCAATGTCTTGATCATCTAAGGCTATTTCTCTAGGAAAATAGCCAGGCTTGAATACCAATTGTCTCATTAGAAACCTGGAATAACTCCATTGACTATAATGGGAATGGTTAAATTTGGAATAACTTCATACAGTGGGTTCATCCAGCCTGAAATGTGCATCAAGGACAGTATATTTCAGTCTAAACTAGAAGGACCTCTAATGCAACACCACTGGGAACAGCACGAGACAACAGGGAGCACTTTGAATGCTGTTTTGAGGTAGTGTGACAAGAACTTTCCTGCCAAAAAAACCCAGTTGCAAATTAGTTGCATAAATCTCTGCATTTTCTGGTATCATTAAGGATTTGTGGATGTGGAAGGGGAAAAGAAAGGGCAATTGGTTTTATTACTTTGGAAATAAGAGCAAGGCATCCACCAAAAGTAGAAATGTTTTGGGGATAGATTAAGCTTGACCTTTAGGCTATGCCTATGGTAACACACTTGACTAGCATTGTCCTTTGACAGCACAGGAGCGAAGTTGTATATAGGCCTTTATTTCCAATACATATGCACCTATAAGTTTGATAGCTCACTGTTAGCTGATCTGTGGCCATAGGTCACTCTCAAATCTTCATTTATGTCAGGTAATGCCAAGCATCATTGATTTCAATTGAGAAGATGCTTATTAATAAGATTTAGTGCATTGGATTGTAAGACTAGCAGAAAGGCCCTCTATGTCAATGACATAATGATCCAGAAAGCTGGAATAACTCATCGTATCACTATATAATTTTCATTAGATGCTTACCACAGTTTTCAATGTTAACAGCTTGCTTAGGACATTGGGGCTTTACTGCAGGTCTGAGGATGTAAGACCCATATGGAAAATGATGTGAAGATTGCAAAGGCTGCTGTATTAGAAAAGATTAAAAGTATTAAGACTAGATTAGTTTGGGGAGGAGATGAATAAAAGGTGACATGATAGAGGCATGTAAGGTAATAAATGGCACAGAGAAGGTCAGCTAGAGGGTCCTGGTATTACTTTTCATAATACAGGAATCCAATTAAATTAAAAGGCTATTCATTTAAAACTGATAAAAGGAAATACTCTTTTCACATGCAGTGCAATTAGGCAGTGGAACTTGTGAGTATGAGGTATTACAGAGGCAGAGAATTTAGGATTGCCCTGAAAGATGGAGCATTCTCAAAGGCAGAATATGCATCTTTAGCTCTTCGGGATAAAAGGTTTAAAGGGGATATAGACTCATGCCTTCGGCTATATGTTAAGCTCAAGAGACATGGTACAAAGCTCAGAAAAGCTGGCCCAAAAACTCACTTTCATTTCAGAGGGACTTGTTTCTGTCCATAGCAGCATGTTGATGGAAGGAACACCCTCATATCATTTCATTGCTGGCCTTAGTGGGAATGATACACTTTCTGTCCTCAGAAAGTACGGCATTGGGTTTTGCTGTTGCAAGTCCCGGACTAAAGTAGCCATCAATCTGAGTCTGGGGACAGCGACAGAGGAAAAAGTATCCCTAACTCCATTCTTGAATGAAAAAAAAATTCAGCCTTACAGTTAAGTGATAGAACCCAGTCTACCTTTGTCAGAAAAATGAGTAATTATAAATTAAATACCATTTTTAAAGCAAACCTGCAGGAGGCACCTTCTTCAAGTAAAGTAATGGTGAGAAGACCCAGTTAATAAGTCTAATGCCTCTTGTCTTGGGATATCAGATGCGCAGTCACCAACACACCCGCTACAATAACGATGCAATAATATTTCACCATTGTTGTTATTTATTAGCACACCAGCAAATGTTATCCCGATTAGGCTCCTATTATGCTAGGAATTACGTATACACATGGTAAGATAAGTGCTGCTAAAAAGCACTTATGATCTCAATTTAAATTAAGCACAACAGGTATAAGTAACAAACAACTGTATGCGATAAAAGAAAATGGATAAAAGCTCTAAGGATAAGAAGTGCCCAGAGGCTCTTCATGTTTGTTTTTTTGGTAAGAATCATAGTAAATGAATTGCCTGGAAAAAGTGTCTTAGACCCCACGTTTTAAGCGGATACATCACTGAAAAACAAATTTTCAGTTTCATAATCACAAACATTTATACAGGAAATCTGATGCTGTGATTTATGCTTATCCAATCAGGGATTTAAAATATGCCATGTAACCACAGACAAGAATCAAAGCTGCTCCAAATTCACTTCCCAGACACTCATAACTGACAAGCTTTAGGACAAGACTTACCAGTAGAAACTATTTTTGAATATCACGTTGCCAGTAAACATGTTTCAGAAAGTTGCAATCATGGAGTATTCACAGAAAGTGAAGTGGATGAAACGGCCACCAAATATTCATTTCAAATAAAATGAACGAGGACTTGAATGAAATGGTTTCCCATTTGAAAATGTCATTCTTTCAAAAATCAAAATAAGTCATGAAATTGTGCTAATTTTGGCCAGGGGGTATAAAAATATTGACAAAGATGAGGTGTCTTGGTTGGGCAGTTTTAGAATAATAGTCTCTGATGTTTCTTTGTGAGATTGTTTAAATTCTAATTTTTCACCTGATAAAATAAAATACAAATATCAACACTGAAGCAAACCATTTCAGTTTTGAAAGCTGACCAAGTTCCACCTAAAAACAGTTGGTTTTTTAAAAATCTGTTCCTGTTATATCACTGCTTATAAAAACCTTCTCATGTCTGAGCTAAATGTATTCATGAACCCATCTGTTAGGTCCTTTTTTAGCTTAAACAACAAGACATGGGCTGAGACCTACGAAAAGTCATCTGCAGAACAAATAGTACCTCACTAGAGCTGGCTACAGGAGGGAATCCATCCTGTGATGGGTTTTAAAACTGATTTTGCTTAGAAAATTCAAAGATTCTGAAACATACCTCCCTTCATCCACTCCATTTTGAAATGCTGAAACAAAATGAAAGCGATTCTTTACATTTCTGGATTGCATGCTTGCCCTGCTTGTGCTGGACTATTCCTAACTCTCTGGTACCCAAGGCTGCCTAGAGCCTTTTACCCACTCATTCAAGATGTGCACTACAAAAATCAGATCTTTTCTCTGACTAGATAGCCTGCGAGGCCAAGCTTTGGTGCCCTTCGATACAATGGAAAGAATCTGATTTGGCTCAATCTCTAGAATTAAGTATCCCACTCTCCCAGTATTCTATTTTTTTTTTACCCATTTCCAAGCTTCTCCCCCCATTCCTCCTGGCAATTACCTGCCTCCATGATCTGTGGATGCACAGTCCCCTAGAGACCACAGAGGGAGGTTTTGACAAAGGTCTGCGAGACAAGGCACTCCGAAAGTGACAAAAATGTGAAACCCTGCTGAGCTAAATGCAACGTGAAAAGGGCAAAGCTAAAGTCAGCTCAGCAGAACCAGTCCCCCTTTGCTCAGAATAGACTGCCTCAGCAGAGACCAGGGCTGGCCTGCTGTTACCTCTCAGGTTTGAACAACAGGACTTTTAATTTAGCACCCAAGGGGGGAGAAGGTAAAGGTCTGTGCCTGATGACATTTCTTGTCTCTGATCCCATCTGTGGCCACCAAAAGTTCAGCTGGCATCTCTGAACATGTCATCTGTCTGGAAGGCGTCACGCTGCCAGCAAACATTCCTAAGTGGCTTAACCATACCAAGAACTCAGAAGGGAAAACCTCTGTTACCCTTTCTCTGAACATCTAAGTTAAAAAGTAGGGCTGCAGGTGTTAAGAGCAGATGTGTTTGGTACTGTATGTCCCTCTGTTTATTACACAAGCAACCTCCTGCTTTAATCCCTGCAGAGACAAGAGGGGTACACAGCCATTTTTAGCAAAGGGAGAAAAAGAAGAAGTCTCTCCGATTTACTGGGAGGGGAGGTCCCTGTGAGGATGTGGCTTCAGCATTATCACTTTGGGATCATGCCAAAACCCAAGGGAGATTGACCAACAGATTCGGGCTGAGTACGGATAGAAACAAGAGCACCAGTGAAATGCCGGTCTGTACACTTTAGCTTCTCCGCTCATGAAATAAGTGAGAGAAGGCTCTGTTGAATTAAGCCTGCTTGCTAAGCTTAGGGTACAGAAAGGTAGTTTAGGGAGCAAACCAGCTGACCTGCATGCCCACCAAAGCCTTTCCCACTGCCCTCCCGTGCAGGTCAGCTGTTTCCTCCCCCTCCGCCTCTATGCTACAACTCACAGCGCTCAGTGAGATTTGCAGACCAGCAAAACAAAATCATGGGGCTAAATATTGCAAAAGCAAAACTTTGGTACTTATCAAGCAAAGCATCCGCTGGGGGTGTGTGCGTGCATGCACGCCTGCGAGGGGGGATTCTTTGACTGGGTGAGGGATTGGGATGATTGACAGCAGCCACGGAGGCTGCAAGCCAGGCACAGCAAAGAGGCACTGCTGAAAAGAGGGACATTTGGCAGTAGCTGGTGCACTGCACTACCTAAGGAAACAGCGGCAAAGACAAAGGTGTGAATTCAACCCACGCAGCCCTGGTTAAAGTCCCGCTCATTTCCTCACAAAATAGGTTCTAAATGCTGTGGATCACCCAATTCCCAATTTAATTCTGAAAGTCATTCAAGAGAGGGAGAACAAGAGAGGAACATCTGTGCTGGTAAGATATACTACGAGCCAGATACTGAACATTATTTTAGTGCAAATTAAACTTTTTCCCCTTCCTCATTCTAGCAGTTGACAAGAATCTTCAAACAACTAAGGGGAAGGCAATAAAAGCATTTAGCAGCACCTCAGTTGTTGCTTTTTCCCAGACAGCTGCTTGAGCAAGGTTTGTATCTATCCAGAGATTACAGTTGACTAGTGCTTACATCATCAACAAATAACATTAGGAGCAGCTCTTTTGGAAAAGATGGACATCCACCTATCCCACTCCTGGTCTCTAGTGGTGGTCACTGGCAGGTGTCTGGGGAGAGTATAAAAACAGGACAAACAGACCATACTGCCTCCCCCAGCTTTCCAGACTCCCAAACTGTGACTGTAGGATTTGACTACCCTTCTAGACAAGGGATCCCGGAGTGTTTTCCAGCTCCTGACTGTAGTGTGCAGTCCAAGCATGTACCACCCACCTCCGTGGGATGGCAGTGAGGTATCTCCATGGCAAATAAGTGGCAGCGTGGGCCAGAGAAGAGCTGAAATTGCTCTAACAGAACACCAGTTTGGATGACAAGGGACCCAATGCATGGCTGCATACTCCAACAGGGAAGGCTAGCAGCAGCATTAGGGACTTCTGTTGTACGACACCAGAATTTCAAATTATATTCTGGTGGCTCCTTAAGATTAGAATAATATTCTGCTTTGATGACAGCACAGGGACCATGAGGATCTCAATGCTATCTTAAGGATTTTGTATCTACTATGTCTTGAAAAACTCTCCAACAAAAGAGAGAATAATTCACATTGAATGACTGGATTTCAAGAGTTTCACAGGACTTGATAGACTCAGGCAAAATGCTAGGGAGGGCACTTTAACTTCCTACTTCTCTGTATGGGCTCATTAATTAAGGATTCATATGAAAGCATCCTATAGCTCTCTCCTGTGGTGGCCAGGCTGTTCAGAGAGATGCTGCTGTTGTTGTTTCAGGGCTGTTACTGCAACACACACACGAGCTCTGAACTAACAGGGATGGGAGCAGCTGCTCCCACAGGAACTGGGAAAGCTGTTCCAGCACATCCACGCTGCTGAACAGCTCACGGACTTGCAACAAATTCTCTTTCTCTAATGATTTACTTTCTTTGATGAATTAAAATGCGCCATCTCTTTGCATTGCACCATGTCTTTTTGAAAGGTTCGGTTCCTACAGTGACTTGGTCATCCAAGGACTGCTGGGCAGAGATTCAATTCTGTTACTGTGGATAAAGAGGAGTCTGCTACCTGGGAGACCCTGTTCTCATCACTGCTGGGGGGGGGGAGCAACACCCCAAGAGCACCTCTGCCTGTGCTGCAGGATGGGTGGTTTTGCCATCTCTGGAATGGCAGAGGGAGAAGGTGTCTCTTCCAGGACAATACAGGCTGAGCCTATTTTGTCCTTAAAAACTGGCAGTTAATAATGTACTTAAAACTGGCTGTCTGCCTCCTTAAGCTTGTAAGTGAATGTAAACAACTAGGGCTTAAAACTGAGACCCAGCCCTGACCTGAAGGGAATTCCTGGTTGAAACAGTGGAGTTATTCCCTGGAACAGCTTCATCCAGCTATTGTCCTTTTAAGATGGAGCTGGCCAGCTTTTATAGGAGCCTCAAATCTCTCATTTCTAGCTTGCCCCAACTTGGCCTTCATCCTATTTCTTCCATGCCAGGGGAAGTATGAGGAGAAAGGAAGAGGTAAGGCAAGGTCTGGCTCAGCCTTAGTCTGCCTGGGTTTCTACACAGTTTTACAAGGAAGTTGCATTCTTGCTTCTCCTTGGAACATGGGCTTATCTCAGCTCAGCTCTTTGAATTTACCCACAAAATTGTGTTGTTGCTGGCTGGTCCGTGGAGTAGCTAGCAATAAGACAGCAGAGGACTTCCCTCCACAATAGGATTTCTCACCTGAGAACATAATTTTTCCCTGTTCCCTTTCCCCTGCTCCAAATCCTGCCCACGTTCATTGCATACAGACTCAGTACACAGCCCATTCAATCCAAGAAAAAAAGCATTGCATTCAGCCTAAAAAGACCAAACAAGGAAGCAGGGTGTGTGTGTATATATATATATATTTATAAAAAAAAAAATCTCAAACCCCACACAGGTGGTAACTACAATCAAAATGCAAAATAATTTAAAAGAGGCATGGCTATATATAAGTGAGAATAAGTAGATATAAGGTTTCCATGAACATATTTAGGTTGAGAATGAGAAGGTTTCTATTCACCAAAGTGTGAAGCTTTGAAAGGGGGAAGGAAGCAGGGAAGGCAACAAATACAACCTGCACAACCTGGCTACTTTCAAGGTGGCGTCTGAGCAAGACAGTACATTATACTTTCACAAGGAGTCCTGAAAATGAGTAAGAACTGCAGACAGGAGGTGGGGAGGAATAAAAGGGAGACAGAAAAATGCCCTTAAAAAGATCATTTCAGATGATAGAGTATCATCTTCCATAGTCATATTACACTTAAGATTATATACTAAGGTAACAAAATTGTCTCTAAATATCAGGCTGGGGCATTTAAAGCCCTGGTTCAGAGATACACAGATCCCAAGAGCAAGGCAAATCTTCCTCTCTCAGTAGTCCAAGCAGAGGGAACGTCTGGACCCCTGGATTTTCCTCTCAGTTTTGCTCTCTTTTTCTCCTAAGCCCTCTCTCATGCAATGCCACAAAAATCCGTCCTGGAAAGGGACCACTTCGATGAAACTTTGGGATAGCCAGTAATCCTTCCTTTCCTTCCCACAACGGGAAGAGAGAAAAGCGGATCTCTCAAAACTAACTATCTACAGAACACTTTGAAGACCTGGGATGCGATGAGCTGTGCATGACAAATTACAAAGTCCCAACATTTTACCTTGAGTTTTAAAGTAGCTGGGCATGAACACCATCATCCCCATGTCAGACAGCCAGGGAACTGAACCTGCAACCCAGCCCAACACCAATGAAAACAGCAGCTCTGACCTCTCCAGCCTCCCATGGCTCATTTCTGCCCACTGGGGCCACAGGAGGTGTCTGCTGCTTTCCCACCCTATCTGCAGGAAAACGGGCTGCAAGCTCAAAAGCAGCCCTGTCACCCAGGCGGGGACTTGGCTGATTTCAAATTCTTTCCCTCCAGTTCTTAGCAAGCAATTTCCAGTTGTCCAGCATATCTCACCTCTCTCTTTTCCTCTCTTCCCTCTAAACCTATCAGGCAGATAGTGCTGGTAGTGAATGCCTTTATGTAGAAAAAACCCCAGCTCCTTCCTTCCCTTTTCTGAACCTCTGAGCTTAATTAGGCTCATTCTGCACCTGTCTTGATGACACATGAAGAAAATTAATGGAACCAGCAGTCATTTCAGACTTCCATGTGGCCTGTGGGAGCCTCCAACAACTTCCACTATTGGGCTATGTCAGGGATAAGAATAAAGGACTTTAATTATTGACCCTGCTGTGCTGGGGAATGGCAAGAAGATGGATATTTGGCTACATCACATGATCAGCATGGGATCCTGACAGCAGCATTTGGAAGGGAATACAGCAAAGGTTGTCAGGAGCAAATAAATTGAGTGCTGAGCCTTCTAAGCAGCCTACAAAAAGCGCAGGTCTGTCTGTGCTGGCAAATGAGCCAAGGCAGCGTGATGAACAGTGCTACTGAAGTTCATGGGACAACTGGTGATGCATGCTCTGAGCACCTGCACAACCAGTCCTAAACCAGAGTATCTGCACATCTACAGACACACCTCCCCATGCAAAACTTCCGACTTCACTCCCCTTTGCTTTAATCCTACATAACTCCACTGGCTCCAGTGAATGCAAGCTGTATTGCATGACCTTGAGGGTGAGAAAGAAGAGAGATTATGTGCAAGAAGGAACATGGAAGTTGATTTTTTTTTCCATCAAAAATACTCTCCTGCCATAAAATACTTTTTCATCAACACAGAGAGAACAGAGATGAAAAATAAGAGAAAATGGTTTCTTACATTTTGGGGGAGTCAAACACTGATAACGTACACAAAAACTTTCACAACAAATTATTTTTGATAGCAAAAATGTCTTTAAAATCATGTTTTTACATGTTCTAAAAATGGCTGCGAGCACACATAATCTCATGTGTGTGCACACTCGTTTGCCGAACAATTTCAAAGCAGCCATTAAAAAAGATGTTTCTCACAGAAGTAACAGAAAATCAAAGAGGAAATAAACCACTCCAAAGCGCGCACACACACACCCTGCTTTTCTAGACACAGAAGTTAAAATTCACTTTCCTGCAAATTCTAGTACAGAATTTGTAAGTTGTGGAGCTGGCCAAGGTTCCTGTCCTGCTTTAGCTCGCATCAGTCCATGACCACAGCCGTACACAGGCCCTATGCTAACATTTGGCACAAACCTGGCTCTTTTCAAATGCTGCTCTTTTCAAATGAAAACTCTGAAATGCTTAGCACTGATGAGCTAAGTATGTCATGAGGTTTTAAATAGACCCAGCTTTCAAGTCATAGTTTCCAGTAAATAATTCACTATTTCATGTGAAAGAGGTGACATTTACTACCTATATTTTTATGGAGTATCCAATAAAATTTTATAGAAAGTGTTTGGCTTCTGATCAATCAGACCCAAAAAAGAGAGGATTTGTCATATCTCCATTAATGCAGGTCTATACTCCTATCAGACAGGTTCACTGTAGCCAAGCTAGCTATTCCTCAGCAACAGCAGCACTACATTCTGCTGCAAACCAATGAAACCAGGTCTTTACGGACCTGTATCGCATACCTGCCACTGTCGTGTTTCACATTTCCCAGCAATGCGTCACGCCCAGTCAGCATAGAAAGTGCGTGGGCTGAACACCATATGGAGAAACACGAGCAATTTAGGGAGATATGAAACGTCTATTTGGAGTCAGATTTAGCCAGAAGTCAACTTTTTCTGTTATTTTTTCTAGGAAGGATTTTCAACTTATATCAGGAGTAAGGTAAAGGGTAAAGAAACCTCACATTCTGCTTCCCCCTCCCTATACCAGCTTATTTTCTTACGCCAGCTCATGCCATCAGATCCAGCAGCCAGCTTTCTCCACAGCTCTTGGAATACAGGGCAGCTAAAACCGAGACCCACAACGGAGGCCCTCTAGTTATGAACTATCTACGCCAGGATACGCTATCTACAACTTCATCCTACGCATCCAAAGCTTCACAGGCCATAACCTTTTTTCTTTAGTATATTGTCACCCATCTCCAAATCTGGCCACCACGTTCTCTTAGAGCTCCAAAGGAAGGTGGGAACAAGATTGGTGCCCGTTTTCCCAAATACCTCATTGCAAGAACAATGGATGTCATTTCTGTGTATCTCAGTTCCCAGAGACAGTCACTCTCTTCTTTCCCTTCTTGAATGGGTATAAAATATCTCAATGTTTTTAAGACACATAAAAACAACGAAGCCTGAAATGATATGTAGGTGTGTATGACATATGAAGGACAACTTCGCTCAATCCTACAGCTGAATAATGGCTCTTTTGGTAATTAGTATCTGATATTTTTAAACAGATGGGTCCCTCTGGCTAAGGGCAACTATAAGGCTGAAAACAATCCTGAACAAGTATTATATTAATTTCAGAGATCCTTGTCTCTGCGGACAAAAACCTGTTGTCTTCCCATGAACATTATAATGATGAGCACATTAATATTAGATAATTATGACTTTGAAAGATTAAATGAAAAATGGTGATGATGAGGAAAAGACATTATATTAAATAAAACTCCTGCCCATGTATGCTGTTAACACTCGTCTGTTGACAGATCCAGACTGAAGTAACGAATGCAAGAGGAAGGGAGAGGTGGTTTATGTCTCTGTCCAAAGTGGCAGAGGTGCAACCCTGAGGCAGGGACTCCCAGGGAAACAGTTATTCTGACAGAAAAGGCATCTTCACTGATCTATAGTAGGAATACTTAGCCCCTTTTCATAACGCTTTTAATCCTCAGAGCTTTTCATCTTTGCAATGCATGCTCAGGGTTTTGATTTGCTCGATTATGCTCATGAACAAAACAGAGCGCTTTTAGAATTTTTCTTTGAAGGGTCTCAATGTCAGGGAGAATATCTGCCTAACCTGTGATATGGACAACTCTCCTTTATCCATCATCAGAGAAATGCAGTTGTACGGGACAGGGGTGCCGGTCGGCAAGCCTTGAAGTTAGAGCCAGCATTTGAAGTCAAGATAAAGACTAAGCATCTGAATTGAGGTAGGAAAGAGACAGGCTATAGCCATCAGACGCTCCAGCTGTCCTCCCAGAAATCAGCTCTTAGCTCTCCATTGTCTGAAACAAAGCTACTGCTCTCACTGGTCCCACACCTACACCAAGGAACAGGAGCACAGTCCTGGAGCTGGGCAGAGCTCCTCTCCAGACCCAGTAGCCTTGGCAAGGAGCTATCAGAGTTCCTTCCTCCCTCACATTAGCTTTCATACCCCTTACTCTCCTGGTCAAACAGGTACCGCTACCTTGGATGGCTGCCAACCCCAGGGGGCACAGCTAGCCCCCAGTACCCCAACACTGCAGCCTCACACATCCCTGACAGTGTCATATTCTTTTCTTACAATTTCAGATTTTTGCCTCTCACTCCCTGGATATGCCCAAACTAGGTAGAAACAGTACTTAAAAGAGGTAGAGACAAACCTGTTCATGCCTGTGTCCTTTGCTGAAGGCTAGCACAGGGCAGAATTTTAATTGCTTGCCCAGCCCCATTCCAGGGCATGAAGGAGGCGTGTTTTCTTCCTACCTCTTTTTATTTTGCTTGCTCTGAAGGAATTTTATAACTACAAAAACCTTACCACTGTGTAATAAGCACAATCCTCTTAGAGAAAATCTGACAGGCACTGAAGGTATCTTAATGGATGTATTATTTCAAATGTTCCCTTCTGTTTGATATCTAGCAAGCAGAGGGAAATGTGATTAGAGGATGCTGGGGGCACTGTATAGCTGGCCTTCTTTCCCACCTCTCCTATTCAGATTATTTCCCCCGTGTTGGTGACCTATTGAGTCTGGCTCTGATCTGGACCTGAACTGAAATTTATGACCCTTTGATGAGGAAGGTAAGAGTTTGTGTGTACTAAATTCCTTTTCTTCTCCTTTAAAAAAAAATTCTTAAATAAGACTCAATAAAATCCTTTAAGCTAGTTGCTTTTATCTATTTTTATATGGAATTTAAGGATTTATGTCTTTTTTTTTCCCCACCTCCCGGTTGGTTCCTTTTTGATTGAATTACATCAGGAGCCGAGAGTCACAATGTTCATTGTAGCCATAGTAAAGCTCCCATTAAACTCCAAAATCACAGACACTGCATCGCACATCACCAACGGTTTCAGTGGTGATACCTCTGGGTGAGGACAGAAGCACCTCCTTCACCCTCATCATCGTTAAGATGTTAATGAAGATTTGGCTTGCAAGCTGGCAAGATGCTGCATTTTTTCCAGCTGTAACCAGATTAATGTCCAGGCATACCAGGCTCAATTATCAGTCAGGCCTTTATCTTTGCCCTGCCCTACTTGATGTAGAAAATCTCGTGTTTGTAGCAGACCACTTAGTAGCTTCATGGCTTGGGCAAACCTTCGCACTGCTCTCCCTTGAGGAACATTATGTCAACAGATCCTCATCAAATCACTAATTATAATAATTAGGAAAGGATGATCTAGGAGTTAACAAGCACAGTGCCTGTGTTTGAGCAGCAGTCAGCTTCCTTATCCATTATCCCTCGCTCTACTCACCCGCCCACAGTCAGGTCTAAAGACAGATTTCCCCCCACTCCCCCGCAGCAGGCTCATGGGATACTCTAGGAACCAAGGGGAGGGAGATTCCCGAGCTATCCCAGCTTCTGCAGTGCTTAATCAAAACAAATTAGGATATGTCAGAGAAAATTTAAAAGCTACAAAACGCAACACAAGAAACACTCTTGGATACTTTGGAAACGTGATGGGATGTATTCTGGACTTCAGATTTCACGGCCCTGAAAAACTCCTATCAATTTTAATAGCATAGATCAGGTCCTGACGCACATTGATTTCCATTATCTTTCTCTCTCCTTCTGTTCTGCTGCTAACGCCCATTCTCTTGGGATGCGACAATCCTATTTTAACATACTGCTTTCTCTGCAGGGGATATCGCTTCATTAGCAGTCTCAAAAGGTGGGAGGGAAGCAAGTTAGCTCTGGGACATATGGCTGAGACAGATCTATCCCTAGCGTAAATTCCGTTAACTCAATGCATTCGCGTGTTCTAGAAGCAAATCTGGATTTGACCCATTTCCACGCAGGATACACGCTTTCAAGATCATTGCTGGGTTCTGAGCAAGGCAGAGCCCCATTCTGGATATGTCATTAGCCTGCAATGAGGCTGAGACCAATGATCAGTCATCTGCAGACAAAAATATAGGGAGCTGAAGGGACAAATCAAGAAACCCCTTTTCATTCTTACTCTCAAGATCTCAACAAGGAAGTGGCAAGACAGGTAAAATGATGATAATTTGCCTTCGCTCTTTTAGTTCTCTGCCCCATTCCCCCCAAGAAAAACTTTCAAGGAAAGGAAAGAAAAATCTCAAAGCCAAAAAGGCACATTTTCTCCATTAAGCTTATGGATGGTCTCAGCAGACCACAGCAACATCAAAGAGAAAGGAAAAAACTGCAGCTTATTAGAGAAACAACTGACTACAAGACAAATATCAGAAAGCAAGACAAAAGCCTGATACAGATGGGGATGAAGCCACAGCCAGACCACACCAATGCAAAGCCTCCAGCATTCAGGAGACTGCGGGGAGCAAAGAGCTAGCCTTTGCCACAACAGGGTGACAAAAACTAAGCCCAGTCTAAATGCCTGTCCCAGACAAGAAATGCCTGCAGTATAGATCTAGCACTGAATGTGACAAATTCCTGTATGGCTCCCATTCACCAAACCTGAAGAGGCTGATCCAGTGCTCACCAGTATCACTGGCTCAACCTGCCCTAGTCTCAGCACTACTTTGTCAGCCACTGCTTCCTAGCTCAGTCATCAAGCTTCTAGGGAAGTTTGGACATCAGGGCCCTAGATGCTCCAGCAGCATCCTCAGTCAATGCCTATGGGTACTCTGCCAGGAGAATCTCATTGCAAGGAAGTTGCGCAACTGCCTTGCTTTCATGGCCATTGGAGCATTTGTTTAATGCTTGATTTTCAGAGGTGCTAAGCAACCTGTGGAGCTTAACAGAAACTGCTGTCACATTTGAAAAATCATAACAAGAAACATTCTGTCACACCAATGTGCTGGGTGCTGTACAAGTCAATAAGAGGATCAACAGAACAAGATTAATATGGGCGTATGGGTATACCAACTTGTTCATAACTCCTGGCTATTGGTAAACACTTGCACGTCCCTCTCGAAATAAATACATCTCACATACAGATGCTCTTATACATGGATAAGTCTGCACAAATGCTCATATAAATTCAAACTAGGAAAATACTTTATTGACGTGACAGGCACTATACGCCCTGCCAAAACATAAGAGGAGAAACCTGTCAGAGGGAGATACTATTCAGCAGCCAGGTTGAACGTACGCCACTTCACCTGATATGGGAAGCATAGAGATAAACCAGTGGGGAGAGCAGTCCTGCATCACCAGCCATGCCAAGGTGATCTGGGACTCCTCAGCCAATGCAGTCTCACTCCCCAACACATCCCTGGCACCCACTTACTGCCTCAATGAATCCACTGTGCCAGAAACTCCTTTTCTTATTGCCAGCACACTTTCTGGAATGCTCTTTCTTCCACCCAGTGCAGGCTGTTCCCTCCCTTCCCTGAAGTACGTTTCCTTCTCAATTATCACACATTCCTGTCTCCTCTTGTTGTCTCACACCTCTACAGCTTTTCGGACAGCAATAGGTGGAAGCAAGCCAGAGTGTCTCACCACCTTGGCAGAGGTGATGGAAACAAGGCATTGGTGGGTTTTTCATACTCTGAAAGGTCTGCAACCAGTTGAGACCAACATTTGCGAGAATTAAGGTGCAAAGCTACAGGTTGCAAGAGTCTCTAGCACCTCAGAAGTGAATCATGCAGAAAAAGCTGAAGTTGGAATGGACTTTCCCTCCAGGTTATGAGGGTGCAGCTGATGGATATAGTTGTGGTTGGGAAGGAATTTTCCCTAAGGGACCTTGGCAAGGATTGAGGTTGGGGAAGGAGAACAAAAACCCCCGTATTTTCCTCTTGAGCACAAAGCAAGAATCCAGTGAATGTGGTGCTCACCTTCATGGAAACATTCCTCTGTAACAGTCCTGAACTCCCTACAAACACCAGTTTTGAGTGCTCCCTGTGGCTGTCTCTTTGCCTTTTGAGGTCCAGGAGATCTGGGACTCAGCTCCATCACTAATGTGGATGTGCAGGGGAACCCTGAGCAAATGCCTTTCTTCAGTGTGCTTTAGCTGACCCCTCCACCAGCTCCATAACAATATGAAAATGATTGAACTGGGTCAGGCTGAGGGTCCATCTAGCCCCTTGCTAATATCAAAAAGGGATGCTAGCAAATACTGAAGGAAAGAACAGGAGATGTAAACAATTGTTCTATGGATTACGGAGAGCAGGGAACAATGATGCCAGAACACTTAATTTTATGCATCTTCAGATAAAAGCCAGAGTGTAGAAGATCAAAGTTACACATCGCTGTGTGCTGCATGCACATTGACCTATTGTTCTGCACCACTAAGAGATCCTCCTGCTTACAGGAAAATGCAAGTTTAAAAAAAATTGGTTTTGATAAACCTTTAAAACAAAAGCCCCTTTCTAGTTAAAACGTTCACAGTAGCTGCCTCTGCAGGTGACTGCTAAAGAGAGCACATTTTGTTTGCATAAAATGATCAGCTCTGCAAGTAAAACTAGATACTTATGACTTCTGAGATTCCCCCTCCTCCCCAAGTTTGCGGTGAATCTCCTCCAGCTACCAATTCAACTGTGAATCACGGTCTCAGTCCCTGGGTCGGACAGTCAGTGTTTCTCATGTGGCTGCCTTCATGCCTCTTTTCTTCCAAAGCACCGAGCGATGTTGTGGCAGC
>NW_009259602.1:1631803-1643175 GCF_000687185.1 Egretta garzetta | reverse complement strand
CCCAGCCAGTACACAGTGCTGGCAGCGTGCTCCGTGAAGATGAGGGACTTTTAAAAACAGCACCCCTGTGGCATGGAGACCCGAGCTGAAGGCAGAGGGACTGCTGTAGAGTTGACAGTACTGACCTGGACGGAGATGTAGCTGCTGAGTCAAGGGCTGTCACAGCAGGAGAAGGAAACCCACACTTTCATAGCAGCCATTGCGGTTCTTTGCATTCAACCCTCATGATCTTCTATCTAGCTGCTACCTGTGGACAACAACTGTGCTCCTCACCTCTAAATCCACTCTTCAGGCAGTATATAAACATATATACACACCTAGCTCATATCATCTATCCTTTCCCCAGGGTGGAGCATGGCAGCTAGTTAAAACAACACACAAGGACAAGACAAAATGGGCTAGGCCAGGAAATGAAGGAGAATACAACATCCATTTGAAAGCACAGACAAAATTTTAATTAGATGGCAAGATGCAATTACTGATGTTGGAGTTTTGCCAGCTAATATCCATGCAAAATACCACAGGTCTGAATGGACAAAAGGTTTTGGGACCTGTGCTTGATATCAGTGAGGACACAGAGCTATCCTGCTCAAGGACAAAGTACAAAAATCTAGGTGGACCACAGGGAAGCCAGGCAGGCTGACATCCCGCTGCAGAACACAAGTGCTGTCAGAACAGTATAAGGACAAATGAAAGAGGAGCTCTCTGATGGAGCAAGCACAGGTGACCACTGCTTTCTGCACTCTCTAGTTCAGCATGGTGGAGAGAATCAAGGGACGGAATGCAAAACCTGTTTCCTCCCCAAGCACAAAACGCTAAAATACACTTTGGGCCAAATTCTGGACTTCTGCATGCAGCAAACCTGGCTCTCACTAAAGACCTTTCATCTGCCTCTACTCCCTGACACTAGCTCTATACAATGAGAGATACCTGTCTGCTCTTGATACTTGTCTGCTCTTCCACACACACCTCTATAAAGCATCAGAGTATTGGAAGAGCTTTTAAGTGCAACATCCCGAATTTAGTCAGATCAGCATGGCAGTAGAAGAGGATATGATGTTGCAAGGAACAACATCCACTTCTGTTTGCCCTGTAAAAGTAGAAGTGCAATGAAATGCAGGAAAAAACAGAATCCAGATAAGGCAGCCCACCTCCCACCCCATGGGAAGGTTTGAGGTAGAGGAGCTTGTGTCGCGTTGGCTGATTGCAATTACACCATCCACTGTCAGGCTGGAAATAAAATGAAATTGCAACAGAGTTCCAGCTTTAATTGAAATTTCCTGGGATCTGTTATTACACGGCAGTGATTGTTCTGCAGCACTAATGAGCCTTTGCTCAGATGATTATCCAAGTGTCTCTCCAGTCGCTATTTCATTATTGTATTATTAATGATCAGATAGGATTGTCACAGCTAAGATGAAACTTGAACATCAGACAACAGAGAGCCATACGCGGATCAGAGCACACAAACATGACTGCTTTGACACACATCCCCCTGCTATGATGGCTGTAGCATCAGTGCTGGTACGTGAAACACAACGTGCATGCCAATTTGGTTGGGGGGCAGAGGTAGGGACCTTTTCTATTTCTTTTTTGGTACGCTGCATTATTACTCTGTGCAAACTCTGCCACCCAGATGACCTTTTGTGTCCAGTTGTGTATGGACTAGTGGGAAGGATGGTGCTCTCCAGACTTTGTCTTCCAAGAAAGGTTTTTGTTCTTTCTTGGTTTGCTCATTTCATCATTACAAAGCTAAAGACATTTTTTCGGTTTTGGTCATTCAGTGAAATGAGGACTGTAGGCTTCCCCTTTCATAATTGGTATGAAAAGCCTCCAAGATTCCCCTTGAGTGTCTGTCTGGGTTTCATGGCCTGAACTGATCACTGAAATAGTTGTAACATTTAGGAGCTGCTTACCCAGCCCACATTATGTCTCTTGGAAGTAATTCAGACCCCCCTCTCATTCAACAGATTGCCCTGTGCTGAGTCCTGCATGAAATCAGGCAGGATCCTGCAAGCTACCCACTTGGCATGAGGCCGGGCCAAGACTGGAAGCTGTTAATTTTGGCGAGAGAAGATTTGCAAGATTTGGCAGCACAGAGAAAGACCTGGCTCACTGCAGCCCTAGTGCTTTGGGAAGCAGCTTTCCACTGCCTCCAAGAACAGAGTTGTGCAGAGTAATGTTGCTAAAAGGACACGGCTACATCTGTGCATCAAATTTACTACTCTTCCACTGCTGGTTCTCTGATGGATACTTAAGCAAATGAGTGACCCATTTCCTCTGTCAGCTGTGCATCTCCCCATCTCAACGCCACAGGTCAAAACCCCATCATTCGTAGAAAAGCTCCATAACAGTATTAGATAAGCTTATAATCTCAGGTTCACAAAGACTCAGCCAAACGTCTATTATCATATGCCTGAACGACCTATTTCACTTTCTAAATAAGAGTGATAAATCCCACAGCTCTGCTTTTAACAGCATAACGCAACCCACCACTACAAAAGACCAGCCCATCCAAACCTCACTGCTCATCATCATCATCTCTTAACCAGCAAGAACATTGCAAACAGGCAGAAACCTTTCTCAAACACCTTCCAGCAGCACTACATGTGTCCCTAGGCTAATGCCAATCCTTGAAATACACAATCCTGTTCGGGTTTGACCAGAATCCAGCAGTTCTGCTCTTGGTGGTTTTGGTTCCCCCCCTAATTTCACATGCTCCTTTTTGTGTGAAGCTGGGCAAATCAATTCCCTATTTCAGTTACTTCAGATGTAAAATTGGGCAAAAAGTTCAATCCCCAAACAGGATGAGGAACAGTTTTAAAACAGCAGGAAATATTTGCAAAATCAGGGTGAGTTAAGGGAACAGTTTCAGAGAGAGACATCTGTAAAAAAATTCAGAACTGCCAAACCTTTATTTTTATTATCGCTACAATTACTTTTGATTTTTTTTTCCTATTTTTTTTTCTTGCTTTTCATAGTTAAGCAAAATTCATTAACCCATGAATAAAAGATAATGGCTCCCTTGGGGCTGGCTGAGTACTTCAGCCACTACTACATTTTTATTTGGGCTTTGTTGCCCAAGATCCTAAGCATGCATTGGTAATTGGACGAAAAACTATTTCTCTAATATTTGGTTTTACCATTAAATAAGTATTCCAATATTCGAATAACCTTCTTCATCTAGGATTGCAAAAAGTTTTACGGTCTTCATGGAGGAAAATACACTGGGTAAGTGTTAGCTATTGCTCTTAATGCTGATAAAAGACAATCTACATGTCCAGGAATCCATTTTCTTAAAATCCTAGCATAGATTCTTCCTCTTTTTGTTCTTTCTCAGAAACACACCACACACTATTAGATCATTATGGTCTATCAATTTGTCATGTTTCAGCAATTTTTTTCTTTAAGGATCCACGATGAGAAATCACTAAAAAGGTCTAAAACTAGAGAAAAATCATCTTACAAAAACAATTGCTCCATTTTGATGTCAAAACACACAATATTCTTCTCCTCTGAAAGAACGTTAAAAAAAAAAAATCACATCCCCCTTAGCAGCAATCATTTCCCCCTGTGACTTTTGCACACTGTGCTTGCAGATATCTTTCTCAGAAGCTATAGCAAAGCCTTAATCGACATGGCAGTTGCTTTCCTGTTAAGAGGCTCCACCTTAAACCCCCCTTTCAGAGTATTGCCATCTTGTATATTTGTTTAATCGGCATACGTACAAACATATTGCTGTGGGCATGGCTGAGATTACGGAGTAGGTGAGATTTAAGAAGTTCCATGTTAGCAAGGAGGAGATCGGCACAGGCAAACAAGACCATTGCTTTCCAAACTTTTCAGGCTAGCCTGGATACTGTGGGCAGCACCTGAGCCAGCTGACTCAAAGCTAGCTTGGATATGGCTATCCAAGCATCTCCCCTGTTCAGCTGCAAAGTAGCCTGGTTGTGGTGTACAAGAGCTATGGGATGAGTTCAGTGTGAAATAAAGACATGATGAGGAGACAACATCACATTAAGTTGCTGGCCCAGGCTGACTTCCAGGGGGGAAAAGCAGCCCTGACCCATGACTTTGTCTAAATGCGCTTCTGCATATTCTCCAGTGGTACCAGCTATTCTCTGCATCCCCAGGCCATTAGCATGCCACACCAGCAGGTCAAGGAAGACAAAAAGGTCCCTGTAGCTCCCATCTGCCCCGCTAGAAAGGATGAGCTGATTATATTCTACATTCAATCACAAGAAATAATCAATCTGTAATTAAGAGACTTCTCTCCCACCCCTCTGCCAGGTCTTTGCCTCTTCTACCCTCCCATCCCCCACCAAACCTTCCAGCATGAAGTCAATTTAATGAGATTTCTCAGTAACAAATTACCAGTTTGTAATAATTATATTTTCTTCTGCAATTGCTGTAAAAATGATTTAAAGCAGAGAAGGCTCCAATTTATTAAGCATCAAATTTTCTGCAGTGAACTTTTAACTATGAAAAGAGCCTTGAGACTGAGGGAGCTCTCCTCCCCCACTCTGGGCTTTACCATTGCCCTGAAATATTGATGGTTTGTAGATGAAAATGTAACAACAAAAATTTGACTCCTTTATGAAAATAAATGAATCCTGTGGCAGACAGAGCCCAGCTGCATTTTCTACCCTTTCATCAAGCCTTATGGCAGCATAGCAAGTGAAGTAGGGAAAGAAGTCACAGAGAATAACAAACCCATCCTCAACAAGTTGCAGTCTTGTATTTTCCTAGCTAATATTGGCAGAGGAAGGTCGAACTGCTGTCCACCTTTCAGGCTGTTGGGGAAAAGTCCAAAGCCAAAGGGAGTTCACATTCTCAGCTGTGGTACATCTGGGCTTGCCGAGTTTATAGATATGCTGAGAACACAAGTCATCCTGAATAACACCAAGCTTGGGGCTCCCAGCCCCTGAAGTACCAAAAACCTGCTTCAGCTGTGCTCTATGCATTTGCAGCTCAGTGACTAACTTCAAGGAAAAGCCTTGAAGGTGGGGATTTACTTCTCTCAAGGCACAGCTCTCCTCCACAAGGCTAACCTCCACATTGACAACATGCCCTGCCCACTGGTGTTTCTTAATCTTTGACAGTCTTGGCTTTCCCTCAGGCCTCCTACCCTACCATTAAAGCTCTCTTATCTGTCTATAGTCTCCTCAAACTTTTTTTTTTTTAACCATGTCACCTGGACTTTAAAAACAGTTGAGATAGAGCAACTGGAAGAGGCCTAGAAACAACGTTCCAACTTCAATGCTTCATTTGAAAGGCACTTTTCTGGCTTTGATAAGTCACAACACAAGTTCTGCAATTGTTTCTACTTTATAGAGACTGTAGTTAAATTATTTAAAGCCATGCAGAAATTTTGGGAGGAAGTGGGAGTCCAAAATTTTTAGCCAATAGCACTGCCTCAGCAGCTCACTGCCTGCCAGAGCTGGGTAGAGAACCCAGGAGTCCTGATTCTCCATCCTGTTCATCAAACACAAAGCTCCCACTTACATTTCCCTGATTGTTCCTGTCCATTAAACTTCAATGTAGTTTGCATCCTAAGCCTTTTCCCAGCAAATCTGGCTTTCTTTCATTTTTATTGTGGCAGATTATTTATATCACAAAGGTAGAGTCATCCAGCTGTGAGGCGATACAGAAACGTCACTAATGCTACAGAAATTGATCCCACATCATTAGTTTTCCCATGGCTCTCATTTTGAGTCAGCAGTGTGTCCTGCATTTTTGGACCTTTGATACGTGAGATGAGCAGAGAAGATCATGAGGATTTCGGTATAATCAGCAAGCACCATGCAGGCATGAGAAAGCAGCCCCAGTAGTTCTGTCTGTTGCTTATCAGGGGACACAATGTAAGAAGATCCGAGTATAACTCTGGACTTTATTCAGACTAGCAGTGTACTGGGAGACAAATTCCTGGTGCCTTGGTATCCTTATTGATACAGTATACCTCAACCTGAGTGCTGAAACTGGTAAATGTCTGACAGTTGGATATTAAACATGCCAAGCTGGGATACCAAATTTCAAGATGCAATCCTCAGTCTGCCACAATTCCCTAATTAACAGAAGTTTATGCACCTGAAGAGCAACAGCAATAGAGCAGATAAGATCTTACACTCATTTTTTTCTGGTTAGCCAATAAAGTCTTGACAACCATGTTTTATTAAGAGTTCCCAGAAGTTTCCTGTGCAATCAGGCCCTGTTTGTCTACAGGACCTCTTGGGACTGCTGCAGTCCATTAATTACACAGGATGAACAGAATATGGGTAGCTGAGCTTTGAGATCCCTGCAGAAAAGATGCTAGACAGGAGAAAAACAGGAAGGTGATTATGGAAACAAATTAAACTGGAACTTAAGGACAAGATCTGGAGAGGTGCACCTTTCCCCTCATTTGTTTTAAAACACCAGCGATTGTTTGCTATGCTGGGGGGATAAGTAACATCTCAAAAAAAAAAGCCAAAGCCTGCAGCATCCTGCTATCTTCCAATATAGTCACAGCCAGACTGCAAAGTTTCAACCCCCATCCTAGCTCTCCTATAAATTGGAGTCAGTTAGTTCTGGCACACAAAAGGTTTGAACACTTTTGATAGGAGGAGCCCACATTACATGCTAAAAATTACTCAAACGACTCCACAGCTGACTTGGCCCTACCTAGGGCCCTTTTCAGTTTAGCCAGCTGGGACAAGCAGGTAGTCATGACTCCCCAGTGGAGCTGGTCAGTGGTTAAAAACTACCATGTCCCAGTCAGCTGGTGCTGTTCTCTGAATAATGCCATAATCCTCTTGCTCAGGCTGTGAGCCTGAGTGCAGGCAGCCTGAAATAGAAGTGGTAGGAGAATAAGAGAATCCAGCCCATGCCATGAGATAAGTATATTTCTTCGTGGATATTTATGGTAAAAAGAAAAATGCAGTATTACTTCCTTTTTTCCCCACTTCGGTGACTCAGAGGAATGAAGGTGAATTAAAAGAAAAATCTGCCTTAATGCAGGACAGAAGGAGCTCCCAAAAACCCCAAAGCAAAGGTTTGCCTGAAGTTTGCCCTTGTGTCACTAGAAGTTTTCACAGAGTCCTTATGTTCTTCTATCTGGTTTTACCCATATGCACCTCAACAACTCTGAGCACGAAAAGGCAGTTTTCTGTAGCACAGCAGCAATTGCTGAAACAGCTCTCAGCATGGAGTTCATTGAAATGCAGACCACCTCGCGCTTTCTTTTACCTTCAGCTGAACAGAAAAGGAAATAGCTTCTACTCGCTGATTGACCTTTCTGCTGAATAGGTTGTCTTGCTCCAAAGCTATGATCCGTGACCCCGAGTGGAGTGGCATGGAAGGCCATGGATAATTACAACCCAACAGGGCCATCATTGCTAAAACAAGAGAGTACTCGAATAGTTGGTGCCGGTTTCCTATTTAAAGTGGCAAGCGATATTCACAGCAACTGGGCCTTCCCATCTTTCTCCTTCCTTGTCTTCCAAGGAGGGGGGGATAGATGCAAATGGTAGATTTCCTTAATTAGAACAAGGGGCAATTTGGGGAGACAGTAGGAGACTGAACAAGTCTGACTCACGGGGGAAGAGATTATTTTAATGAGACCTAATTCTATTATATGAAAGATGATGAACAATCAATGTGCAATCATGCTGACAGGGAGTGGTTAAAGATTTTAGTCTTTGGTATGCACGAAAAAACAGTTTTTCTACACCTACCAGAGAGAGAAAATGTGAAAGAGGAAAGAGAAAAGGAGGTGGCTCCTTGCATAGGGTAAATTGGCACAATTTGACTGTTTTCTGATTAATACAAGTGAAAAACATAGCCAAGAATTTTAACTTGCACATTGTTTACCAACAGCTGTTGTAATCCAGCATCTTGTTTCAAAGCACACTTGTTACATGAACCTCCAGCATGCCTACAAAAGGCTGTTAATTTAATTAATTATCTCTGGTAAATGGACCCCTAAGGGCTCCCAGAGGCAACATGGTTCTTGGCAAGGAAACAACACAACTGACAGGAGCATCTGCCTTGCAGAGGAAAACGACGGGTGCCCACCTAGTGACATTAAGCAACAGAGAAGCCACCAAGTCTCCTTGCTCCTTCCTCAAGAGGGGCAAGGCATCAGCCACCCACCCCTGGCCCCTCTCTGGACCTGAGGAGTTGTACCGCTGCCTGAGGTCAGAGGGAGACTGTGCTCAGCTGGGGGTACTTACTGTCCTAGAAATAAGAATGGCATAAAATATTTTAGTCCTCCTTCCTGGCACAGTGTATTACTGTGAGAGTGCTTGGGGCACTGGACAGGACTGGGTTCCGAAGCAAGTTTTGCAGGCCCCAAGACTCAGGATCAGGCTTCCAGCTAGCACAGACCGATCTCACTCTGGAGGAACTCCGGTGGATCCTGCTGGCATTTTTGTCACAAGCTCCTTTCATTCTGCCACGGGCCAGCTATTTCTAGTCAAGTGTGCACAATGGCACATATAGCTGCCTAGCCGTATATTACATGCTTAAACAACCATTTGTGAAAGCACATCCGCTGTTTGTGCATGCCTGCTAGCTCTGTGTACGTTCACATGGGCGCACACACTCAAAGACAAGGTTTTCATGTGTCTAGTTTGAAAATTCCTGGGCACAGCAGCCTCCTGTTATGTCAGGTTAGTGCTCAGACAATCAATCTCTGCTTTAGAAGCTAACGAGGCCATTTTTAACAAGATTAACTCAATCACACCCATGGAAAGGGACTTAGCTGCCTGATTATTTCCTCCAAATTGACCAAAACAAGGCATAACTTTTTCCTCAGCTATTTACAATTGCTGGATGAGCTCTAACTGGAGTAGATCAGATGAATCCCAGCCTCTTCAGTGAAGCTTTACCAATATTTGGAAGCTGAAGATCATGCTCAGAAGACCTTGGGAAGGTCATTTTACACATTATCTTCAAAGTTTTTATCCCCTTTGCGTGGAGAAAGGTCTCATATATACGCTGAGGGTCCTATTTTATTGTCGCTCTTCTTCCTTACATGCCATCCACACACTTCCCACAGTTTAATTTTTTTTACCTCTGATGAAAGTGGACATGAAATAGTACAAGGCTGTCTTGCCAACATTTTAACACTTTGTTGTTCTCCATTATTGCATAAAGGCCAAAGAAGAAAGTTACCCTGCCCTCAATGTTACTATCATTTGAGCTTTCTTCATTAATAATTTCATATTTATTAGCACATTCATTTTAGATACATGCACACACAAGCTTCCCTACAACTCCACGTCTGCAGCGGAACTTTCTCTCTAGTAATGAGAAGCCCGACTGCAAATGACTGATTATTTTTAGCTTAACAAGCAGGAGGACAAACAATAAAAGAGCAGGGATAATGCATCATGAAATGTACTTTGTTCATTTATTTGACAACTGCAGTTTAGTTGTAATTAATTATTATAATACTTTATGGTATACCAGTTAGTGTTCTGTAGCATAATTTGTTAAAGTCTCAGTAACATGAGGCCTCCCCTCCAGCCTTATGCTGCTAAATCTTTACCATGTAGTAGGGAAAAGCCTAACATTTCAGGGGTGAATATTGCAGAGGACACTGTGGAGGGAAGGTACAAATTAAAAATTCACTTCAGGAAATCTGTCAGGGTTACATGCACAGAGACAGGGGTTTTGGCAGCTTTGCATTTGATCTCCGAGACGGATATGAGGGTCTGCACAAATCATTGACACTGTATAGAAAGAGTCTTCTGTTGCCATCTCTCATGACCATGACATTCAGTTGTAGTTCAAGATCTCTGCAATTAGCACCCACATCTGACTCCCCGGCTAAGCCCGAGATCTCAGGCTTTGCTTTCTACCACCCATCTCCTCCATCCCCCATCACTGACCCTTATTGCGGCCATAGCTAATCGGAGTTTCCACTGTATGCACAGCAAGAGCTGAGCTGCAGACCTGGGTGCAGCGTACTCTGCCTCTCCTCATGAACACTGACTGTGCCCCTGTTAAGGCATCGAGTGCCAGACATCCACCCCCCAGGAGCATCTCTGCCCAAGCACTGTGCACAGGGACCACGTGCCAGGCTGGGAGCTGCTCAAGCCTCCTTTGTGGCCGACAGCATCAGAGGCTGCTGGTGAGAGCTGAGCTGTGCCAGGTCTCAGTTCTCCAACACTGCCAGCCCCCTTCGCTGGGCAGACAATATGTTTTTCATGACAGTACTTCTCCCTGCACCAGGGCCCAGATCTCAGTGTTAGCCTCTAGGTACTAGTGTAAGACAAACAATAAATAATTGTGTCTGTCAGAGCACGAGCAGCACATACAATGCTGTAGACAGCTGTAATAATTTTACACAT
Source organism: Egretta garzetta (assembly GCF_000687185.1). Classification (NCBI taxonomy): domain Eukaryota; kingdom Metazoa; phylum Chordata; class Aves; order Pelecaniformes; family Ardeidae; genus Egretta; species Egretta garzetta. The sequence continues at coordinate 1,632,841 of NW_009259602.1, read as the reverse complement.
TTATCCTTCAGGACTACATAGGTTGGGTGTCTCTTTCATAGACTGAAATTATATCAGCTTCACACTACATATTGCTTTTCTTATTAAATCTGGCCAGACCAGTTCTTGTCTAGAAACCCGTAGCTGTCACATTAGTTTTATCTAAATGTGTACAGCGCTCTGGAAAGGTTCCAGCCTAATGACAGAGCCATTCCATCCTGGCTGGGTTAGGGCTGGCTTGCTTTCTTCTCCCTCCCCTTCCCACAGAACACCCTCCTCCACATGGAGGGAATCAACCACCTCTTCCCTCCTGCATTCCCTCCCCATGCTTCTCTCTGAACATTGCTGCCAGGCTCAACGCATTGCTCGAGGAGATGTGGAGGCAGCCAAGGAAAGGCACCCAACTGCTGTTTTCCCTTGTAACAACTTCCCCTCATGGATGAGCAGAGGGCTATCAGTTAGAGGTTGCCAGTTATCCTGAACAGAGGGGGCGGGGGGAAATAACCCTTAAAGAACAGAGTGAGAGCAGCCCTCAGGATTGCTCCAGACAAGTCTCTAACCTCAGGAAATTCCCCACTGTAAAATTCTACAGAAAGGTTAAAAGCTGTCTTGTAAAAAAATACATCATCTTCCCCTAGGTGATTTTATGTTTCTGGAGCCCCCTCACTCCCTATTACTGGTTTGTTCAGCATCAAATCAGGTGGGCTAAAACACTGGCTGGTACAGGCTAACTTAGTTCCAGATATTTAGATGAATCTAGGGCAACTTGCATTTATTTGGTGGTGCTTTGCCAGGTTGCACTCATTCAGAATTTGGCCTTGCAGACATCTGCATAAGGACTTGCTCTCCCTCTCTGCCAGGCATACTGTCCTTGAATGGAAGGGTGACCCTCTATCATCATCCTTCCTCTGCTGATGTCATTTTTTAAGATGAGGATTGCTTTTCAGGTACCTAAGCCAGGCCCATGGAGAAGCAGATTCACGTTACTCAGGGGTCAGGAAGCTTCCCTGGAGCATTCATGTTTTGCCCCAATACTTTTCTGGATGGCAGGTCAGCAGG
>NW_009259602.1:1622171-1631528 GCF_000687185.1 Egretta garzetta | reverse complement strand
AAAGCACGCAAGAGGCCACGGTGAGATCGAACCCTCTCCATCTTCCAGAGAAACTGGTAAGTGATTAAGCGCTTCCCAGAGAGAAGTGACATGGATCATGAATAAAGAGACACTGGCTGTTAGACTATAAGAGCAAGTGGAAATTACTGATAAGCCATGGGATTCAGAGAAATCTGTGATCGGTAACTGAGCATATAATAACTGTATCACCAGAGGAGCTCCCCGAGTGCCCATCTCTCCTCCTCCTCGCACCACTGCAGACGCCCACGGTGCCTGCCAGCTGCTGTGCTGAAGGAAAGAGAGTCTATTGTCTTTATTAGGATCTAGATGGAGATTTACATCTCCCCTTTTTTGGGGGCTCTACACTGTTTTGCTTCATTGGTTCTGCTGGAGTCTTGGCCAGTCTCTACATACACTGCCTGTCCACCTCCAGGGAAAGAAATCTGCCAAGTTATTCAGACAGTAGCAGCAAGATGGGAGGGAAAAGATAACCTAAGAGTATTTTGTCTACCAATTTTATTTTTAACTTCTGCTAAATGCAACCACTGTTGCATTTCAGCATCACATGAAGTTGGAAAAGATCACCCAGACATCACCTAATCCATCCTATTGCTCAGAGCAGGACAGCCCCCAGCAAATGAGCAGGTCAGCTGTGGTTTTGTCTCTCCCTCACAAACCTCCAGAAGAGCACATCTTGAGGTAGCACATTTCAGTCTTGCACTGCCCTGCTAACCAAGTTTTCTCTAGTGTTCAATCTGACCCCACACATTCACAAATTGTGGCTGTTTCCTCTTATTATTGCAGACAGTTTTCACCTTAAAATCAGTTTCTCCAGGGCGTATATTCTCAGTTTCCAAATAACAAAGTCTTGGGAGACATTATCAAAAGCTTTACTAATATCATGGCAGGCTATATCACCTCATCCACATCAGCAAACACTCCTTGTAGAGGGCTGTACAGCTGATCAAGAATGACCCATCCTTACTCAATCTGTCAGCTGTTCAGAACTTCCCCAAGTAGATTTTATCTTTGCATCACTCATGAAAAGAAAGGCATTGTCCAAGGGAAAAGAAAAAAATCTGAGGCAGGGTTGTCTTCAGAAAATTTGAATTCCCTGCAATTAGTCAATAGATAAAGCTACAGTACTTTGAAGAGCAATCCACAGGTGTAAGATCCTGTATGAAAAGCCAGGCAAGAAGAAAAACTGCTGGCCACAAAGCTACAGAACACAGACTATTTCAAGACAGCCTTTATACCTTCAGCAAAGCTACATATATAGGTGCTGTATTGATTGAAGAGCTGTGCTCAAACCTTTTTAGCTCCAGCATCTTGTCCTTTACATTATGCTTCCCACTTTGTGTCCTGAGACCCTAGCCATAAACACTGATCATTATCATGCTTATTCTTGCAGAGATGCCCATTGTAATGAGCATCCAACCTTCTCTGGGACATGAGCATCAGTAATTATGTTTATGTAGGACCCACTATTACTTTTAAGGATCCAAGGAGAAACCTTTCCTGAAACCTTAGCTTCAGTACAAAGAGATACGGGAGGGATTTGCTGAACTACCAGTTCAGTATCCTTCTGTTTAATTACCAAATTCTTTAGTGACCCTTCTAATGAGCTTCAGAAGCCTGCACACATCTTTTAGAGAGCCACTATTAACTACACAGCAACCTGAGGAGAAATTCTCTCCTCACCAGGTTGTAGAGGACAGATACACGTGTAAAGAGACCTAAAAAAATCCAATCCAAACACGCTTAACTGTGTAGTGCTTAGTATGAAACAGTAGCTGTTATTTTTAGGATTGCAGCAGGAAGCAGGTCCCCCTCTCAGACTCTGCTTGAGTTTTACAGTGACCTTGTAAGAGACCCTGATGTTCTTCCTCCTCAACACACTCCCTCGGCTCCCTTCTCTTGCCCAAGCTTTCTGAATGTCTCATATTGTGTGCCTGCAACAGTAGTCATTAACGAGGACCTGATCTCACTCTGAGCCTTAAGCTGTTCCCATAGCACAAGTAATAATAAATATAGGTGGATTTCAGTATAGAGGAATTATCAGGGTTTAGTAGCCGTAGCCGTATTCGAATTATCAGGTGAAATCCTTACAGAAAAGCAATTAGGCAATAACAGAATTGTATCAGAGTAATCAAAGACTTTTCATACCATGCTAGAAAATCAGGACCCAGAACGAATTTGATTGGATTAAATAAAAGAACGAATCTAACCTCCTCATGATCTCCTACATAGAACTGAAGCTTTGCAGAGCTTTTTAACAGCAATCGCAACATTTTGTTTCAAGATTTCCTTTATCCCTTCCCAGTCTTGCAGTAAGGATGCAAAATAGGAATCTCCTCTGTCCATCTGCATGAATCTCCTGCATGCTTTCTGCTTTATTGCATTTTTCAGGAATTTATCAGACAAATCTCCAGACGCCACCCCAAAATCCCACCGATAAATACAACAAGGTGAAAAACTGACCTCAGTGTTGCCCCTGATGTTTTAGAACGCAGAAGTGGAGCAGTTTGCATCTCATGTCCATTCCCAGAGTGCCTGGAGCTTTACAGATGAAATTATTGTTTGAGGATATGTTCTGTGCCCTGCAATCTGAATAAAGCAAAGGCCATCAGCAACCTATGAGAGGCACCTGATTTGGGCTTTAGCACAGCTGTAAAACAGACACCATCTACAGCTACATAACATAACAGAGTAGTGCTGAATACCTCTTCAGCTGGCACCATATCTTCTGCTCCTTTTCCTTTGTAGAATGTTTTTTATTCAGCTCCGTATATCTTCAAGAGGGTCCCATCACCTCCTGGAAAACAATTATAAGGACAAGCTGTTAAGGAAAAGGCAGAAAGGTAGTAGAGACAGAGGACTTTCCTACGAAAAGCATTTAGGTGAAGGCATGGGAGAGAGTCATGCAGAACAAAGTTAGTTGTGCAGGCTGGGGCAAGATGAGAGAGCAAGGGTTAACAGGAGATAAGCTGTACAAGGCCTTGAAGGCAAGGACAAACCCATCACTACTCAGTGACTGTCCAGGGATCCTGAAAATATTGCAATCATTTTAAGAATTAACATTAAAAAAATAGATACAAGGAAATTCCCTCCTTTCTGTGCCACTTGTAGCTATTCTGATCCTTCCTCTGCCTCCCTCCTCCCTTCACATCAGCTGAACAATCCAGTGATTGATTCTGGTTAAAAACAGCATTCTCTTGTTTTGGGGGAAGGGATGCATCCTGGAAACAGCAAGGCTGGTCTCTTAAGTGGCCCCTGGGCAGAGTGGGAGAGGTGGGCAGCCCTCCTGCTTATCTTGCACTCTGCAGATGGAGCTGGTTAATCCTCCCCAATATATCTGGCAGTAGAGTCCTAGGCAGGGAAGGCTGCTGTAGCGCAGCAACCAGCCATAACGGACCTGGGCTTTTTACAACTTGACTTGTGCAGAATTTGTAGCCAATAGGCGGACAGGGCCAAATCCTGAGTCGTATCAAAGACATCTAGAACTAAAGAAGTCACCACAGCTTTTACCAGGTCCTGCCTATACAGGTGACAAGGAAATTCTCTGGCATCATTTCGTGCAGCCTAAAGGCTGTTGCTGTTTACCTTTAGCTGCAGTGAACTCCAATGATATCATTGCCAGAGCAGACCGATTAGTGAGGAAATAATAAATATTTGTCCGATACATTTCCTTCTCTACAGAACGGTTATACCCCAAGCAAAAACCTGTGGAAAGCCCCTCTGTCTAACTTAGACTTTTTCTCTCATTCAGATAGTATATTAAAGGTTTATGGACCCTCTAGCTAAACCTATGTACAGTATTATATGACCCGGCCTCAGTTTTTCCAGTAAGGGCCAAGTGATGGTCTTGCATTGCCATGAAAATGTGACTTTGCAGTTTTGCAGCTGGAGTGCCCTGTAACGATTGCCCATCAAGATCAGCTCCAAGACCTTTGAGTCAGGAACCCCAAAACAAACTGCAGGGATTGCAAACCTCTGCAAGGAAAAAAATACAGAAACACTTGTACATCTGCAAACCGCAAAGGCCCCGAGAGTTGCACTGCTGCTCTTTGTTTAAAGAGAGACAAGTAGAATTTGAGGGAAATGGAGATATTTTACAAAAGACAACGTGGATCTGAAAATTCTGCAAGAAAGGGGAAAAGCCACTAGAAAGCAGGTTTTGCTTCTGGTGTTAAGTAAACAGTTGTCATCAGGGCACTTTGTAAAACGCAATTACAAACCCTGCTCCTGCTCCACACCCCCAAAGGGTAGTAGGGGGGCACAAGTAAAAGAGAATCAATTATAGTGCAGCAGTGAATGCACAAAATCACCACACAATTTCCCAGTGAATGCAGGAAAGCTTGAAAGCAGTGGAAAGTAGGTTAAGATTTGCATGAAGATAACGTGCAGGACAGCGCTGGCGGTTAGACCTAATAACCTTAGACAAGCCAAAATGTGTGCAAACTCCGTTTACATTTTTATTTTACTCCGATGCCTTCCCTCTTTTTATTTCCCATGCACCCGTGATTATTAATATCAAAGGGTATTATTGCACTCCTGACATTCAAACCAAGCAATTTCGGAGCCTGGAATAAGTACTGAAAAAAAGGAAGGGCAGGCGGCGGGGTCAGCTCTCCCCCAGATCCAAGCTCTTTTTCTATTTACATTAATACGAGGAAGAGCTGAACGTGCAGAGAACACACAGGAAATGTCATCTCTGTTCATAGACTTTTGCATTAAAGGTAAGACCTGAATATTTATCTTCCCTTCCAGCCACTGAACTCTACAGGCCCATCAGCTCAGGGCAGTCATGTTTGACGGTGGGGAGTAACGACAACTGCTATGGCTTTGGGGTCCCAAACATCTACCATCTCTCTCTTTCCTCCCTTCGCTAAAAGTGTTAACACACTCCAGAACTGAGAATCAAAGGTAAAAAAAAGAACCACTGGTTTTTCTTCAAGCCTGAGAGAAAAAGCAAGTAATTTAGCAAACATTACTTAAAATAAGGGTTTCATAAAATGACTTGTGCTCTGCCTTTCCCTCCTCCCCTCCCCCCCTTTTTTTTTTTTAAATTGTTTCTTCTTCCCTCTTCCCCTTACATTTTGGCCACTGATTGACAGCTCCCTGATAATAAATTCTCTCAGTTGGCAGGCATTTTTTATAATGTTTCATTCGTGGCACTGCAAACTGGATGATCCCTCTATGCCTCCTTCAGCTTCTCTCCCTTTCCAATTGCTTCTAGGAACGATGGCAGCGAAGATTGCAGAAATCAAAGAGAGTGCCTCTACACACACCGCGTTCCTGCAGTGGCAATGAAGTGCATTGGTTTCCCAAGCTGTAAGCCCTCTGATGAATGCTTCCACAACGACAGGGAAAAAAAAAATAAAAGAGGAGCCGAAAACTCAGATTAATGCAGAGGGTAAATGACTATTTTGCTCCAAGTATGAAATGTGTTTCTCAACCCAGGCTGGGTCACCCTCCGTGGGGGCATACTGGGCACCACCAGCCCCACGGTCCCCTGGCGTGGATCTGCAGTTCCAGAACAGTGGCAGCTCTAGATCAGAGCACAGACAGTTCACATTATAAGTTTAACGTATCCATTCTTAGGCAACCCAAGGGATTTGAGCACTCAAGTGGCAGATTAATTCAAATCAAAACTGATCAGAGATGAGAAGATAACCATGCCATTTATTTTGTGGGCAAACAGCAGCCCTGATCTCAATAAAACACTTTCCCTTTGTTGTGCAATCACAGCCTAAAACACCAATTCAAAAGAGGCTCAAAATAAGTCCATATTTTCTGTAAGAGCAATTTGCACAAACACTGTGTTTTCCATGTTTACTTTGTTCGCCAAAATTAGAAGTGAAAGCCAGAGCAGCAGGATGGGAGACACTCCCCTGATTAGAATTACTTCCACTTTTCCTTGGGATTTCTTACTGACAGTGTAAATTTGGGGCTTGTTAACACATTGCAAGACATCAAGCATCACACAGCTTTTGCTTTTCAATCTGCTTGTTTCTGTTGCTTAGTTGTGGTGATGGTTTAAATCTGAGCAGGAGGGGGGAAGCCTTTCTAGTGGGAATGCTGGCTGCCTGTGCTGGATTTGCTTTGTTTCTGCTGTTTCTGAAGAGGAGAAGGAAAGGTCCTTCTTAAGTAACTGGAAGTCACCACCACCATCAGGCTTGGAAGCTGGGACTGCAGAGAGAGATGGTTGTTTGGTTCAGGGAAATCTCTAGTAATGGAAAGGAGAGAGGGGAGTTTGTGTTTAGCCTGCTAATCCTGACTGCCAGGCTCAGCTCCCTGCTTTGATACAGAACCCAATAAAATATTTCAGCTTGCAACTTTGAACCACCTCTTTAAAAGGATTAAGCTTCTAAATGCCTCAGTAGAAATTAGGCACCTAAATGTCTTTGAGGATCAGAGCCTGGTCTGCAGCCAGACAAGATTTGCAGAGAGATTTCTGTGCCTCAGGCTGTGGACAGTGTCTGATGAGACTTGCAGCACACACATTGCAAGCTGCCTGAACCCAGCTTGGCACTCTAGCTTCCCATCAGGAAAATTGGAGATAATAGTACTCTCTTGTCTTACTAGGGTGGAGGGAGGAGAAAGACATTAAAGGTTGTGTGATGCTCACCTAATACAGCCCTGGGGAGCAGATAAGTGAGATTTTTCTCAAGTATTTTAACGGAGAATAGCTCTAGTGACTACAGTGTCGAAATGGAGCCAATTTGCACAGCCCAAGGATCTAGCTCTTGATGCTTATCTAAAGCTTCTAGGACTACAAATGAAGGCTGCAGGTATCACAAGCACATCCTGCTGTTTGCTGCTATGAAGTGCAACACATACGCAGCTGTAATAGCAATGTGAAGTTTCTGGTGACACTGCCCTCAAGGTAGGTAGCCCATCATGTGCATCTCCTTGCTGGTGATGGGTACCATAATGAGTAATAATTCTTCTGCTCATGGTCTTGAGAGAACTGCAAAGTGCAGAATCCCTTGGCATGAAGAGTCAGAGAACTTGCTCTGGAATTTCTGAGTAGGTTCAAATCCATCCTCACTTCTGTTGTTAGGGCAGTTTTTCCTCCACATGATCTCCTGGCATATCACAGCGCCAAGAAAGCTGTACAAGACCTTGGAGTTCACTGTGCATCTCAAATGCAATCAGATTCCAGACTTCCTCCCCACACTTCAGCCAGAACCTGCAGCCTTCTCCATGGTTCCTAATCAAGCCAAATGTTCTTTCCAATGTCTCACAATGGGTTGAGTCATTTTTTTATCACCTTCCCCCTCTACAAAGCCCAAGGTTGCTGTTTCCAGACAGTCAAGTTTGCCTCCAGCTGTGTATTTGCCCATATCTTGGTAACCTAAGACAGTAGCCTACACATTGATCTGTCTCTTCCTGGGGCTTCCTACTTCCACAGATGCTACCAAGATCTCCACTGAAGTTCTCCTAGCACCTACAAGAGATTTGTTCCTGAAGTACACACAACTGCCCCAAAGAATCATGCCTGTCCCTTAATGCCAGCCTCATTCCCAGATTTTCATCGCTCCATGATCTGTGGCTGTGAGCAGCACTTCCCTCTGCACGAGAGAGAATCTTTCTTGGCCATTTCCAGTAATACTCTTACTGCCCACCAAGCCTTTATGCAATCAGCAGTTAGGCTTTTTTTTTTTAATGGTGGGTATAGCAAAATATCAAGAGGGGAAAACAAGAACTCTCTAGTCTTGCAGTTAACAACTAACATGGGAAACCTGACTTGCAGCTATTTTCACATTCAGAAAGATTTGACACTAAATCCCACATATTACAATGAAAAACCTTAATCCCCGAGCTATACAAGAGAAAAGGGAAGACAGGAGATGCAGATAGCATGAAATGCTGGACTTCAGAAAGTTTGGACTGAACAGAGCATTTCTGCAAAAAGTTTCTGCCAGTTGGCATGCTTAGCTAACTGCAGGGCATTAAATCGATGCCTGATCAGGACTGAATGGAAATGGAATATCCATTCAAAGCTGGGACCAGCAGGGGACATGTTCTGCAGGTGGAGAAGAGCAGGTTGCTCTGGCTAATTACTAGGTAATCAGATCCAGTGTAGTAGTATTCTGAATGGTAACCAACTTACCCTACTTAGAAGGTGTCCCCTGAGGTATCTCCTGCTCATATTAGATTTTTCTTGATTGGAGGTTTTTCAGTTTAGCAAAGTAAAAGCAGCTGCTGTTTCAACTTATAAAAAAGTCTGAAATAGCATCAAGGGCCCAGCATGTGGTTGGTGGTTCCAGGGGGGAGGGGAAAAAAAAAAAGGAAATCCATTTGGGCTCAAATGCAAGGTTGGAATGAACTTCAGAGGAATCATTGAAAGCTTAACTATCTAAACCCCACTCTGTCCCTTTCTGGCAAAGCCCATCATGACAGCTGTAACTCCTGAGTTGTGTTCCATGCCCAGAGAGGTATGGCTTGAAACAATCCATAATTTATATGCCAACACATTTTAAAAAAAATGCACAAAATAAACCAGTGAAAAAGTGACAGCTGGGGAAACAAGCAGACATTTGATACGTTTCCAGACACCATTGGAAAGTTGTTCCCCACTAAGAGGAACTTCATACCACCGTCTGAATAGAACGAGTGAGAAGAACTGTAGCAAGCCCGAAAAAAATGCTTCCTGAAAGCTGTCAATCTGCAGGCTGTGTGTTACAGCTGAAATGCTGATGTTAGCTTCATATCAGAGACAGGGCTTCTGGAACCGTCATCTTTAGTGCCAAGCTGATATTCAAACAAGATGGGGCAGGTAGTCTTCCTTGAGAGGATCCCTGGAGAGTCAGAAAGGAGCTGAACTCCAGGAACCCAGTAATTTCTCAGGGAAATAGGGATAAGATGGAGAACAAGGGGCAGGGGACCAATCTCCATCTTCATTCTGAAACTGCTCTGGCCTTGACAGAAATAGGAATGGATTTGGTTTAAGCATTGTGCAAATCTTGGAGGAGTTTAATGTAGAACTAGAATTCATTCAGTTAATAAATAAGAGATAATAGGAAGGACCAGTTGGTACATAGGCTGTTTTATATGACATGCCTTGAATAAGATTCACTGCATTTACTAACCCTTCAGCTTTGAATGGTCAAGTGCCCCATCCAGTTAAACTTAGCCTCTTCTCCAGCCTTAAGATGTAATTCTGTAAAGCATATGAGAGGCACACCATGATAAATATATATGTTTTGTCTCTGCAGCAGCCTGGAGCTGCCCCAAGCCAGTGCAAAGAGAAAAACTCAGAGACATACCAAGTGGCTCAGCTCCAAGCTGGCATCGCACAAGGTAACAGAATTTCTCAGACAAGCACACGAGGGCTAGGAATTTTAATAT
>NW_009259602.1:1616094-1622154 GCF_000687185.1 Egretta garzetta | reverse complement strand
TCAGTGTTTATGCTCTATGGAGCTCCTTACGAGTGTCAGAGCAGAACAAATGTCATTTTTAATGGACTTGCTAAATCATAAAAACCGTTTGCAAAATTGCATCTGATTAAAACATGAAAACGTTCCATTATTCACAGAAAGATCCCAGGCAGCCTGCAACAGTGGCAGTAGTGGGCTGTCTGAAGAGAAATCTTGGCCCGCAGGACTTTACCTCAGTAACAAAAAGTAATCCTATAATGTACTCTAGCCAAATGCAGAGGCATTTTCCTGGAGCGATGGAACAAAGCTTAGCATTCATCATTACATCATTAATTCTTGTAGCAACATATAAAAAAAAAAAAACACACACAACACAATATGCATTACAATGTAGGACTCTGCAGCATGCACTGTCATTGGCAATACTCAAATACTTCCAAGATGTAGATCACAGCTCCCTTTGGGTGAAGGCCAGCTCTGGAATGGGCCAGAATATTTCATTTCTAGGGCGGTTGTCACTAAAAGAGTTTACTATTATTTATCCCCATTCTAACCTGCCAACATTCACCCAAAAAAATGCCTCTTGCTCCATATGGAAGGGGAGTAAAAAATGGAAGTTCTTTCCCATATGGACAAAGCAGATGTGGCAATAGAGCATATATTACAAGTAGGGGCTGCTTTAGAGAGTAAATAGCACTAAAACCAGAAAGGATACCCATCAAAATTATTATGTTATACCATTTACTGGTGAGAACAGAGAGGCTTAGTTCTAACTATGCTCTCTAGATGGTGATGCAGAGTAATTATGCTTTAGTTTACTGAGCATGTAACCTTTGGTAACAGTATATTCTGAAAAGTGACAGAAAATTATTTAGCCAGACACACTACATCCAGGTAGCTCCCTACATCCTAGATGTCGAACACCACATCAATCAACCTTTTACTCTTAAGCTGTTACTTCTCAGGGAATTTGGGAAGCGTATTCCTTCCCAAATGCAGATTTAAATTTTATTTAACTAAATAATGCGGCTTCAGGGGAAGAGGTAGGAAGGGAACTAACGTTATTTTTAGAAAGCAAAAACATATCATTTAAACACATCCAAAGCCAAAACATTTCATTTCAAAAGGATCCAAACTTTCCATTGTGGATGTCTCAAAATAGATTAAGTTCTGGTTTCACAACGGCATTTCCATGACAGAACTAATGTATGCATTGCTTTCTAAAAGGATAGAAGAGCATGAATAACTCCAGCATTGAAATGGTTTGTTGTGAGGCTACCAAAGCTGATTATTTCCCTAGTGGGTGCAGATACACCCTGATCTGACCGTGTTAGTATGCCTAGTTTCAGGATTGTAACAGAAGATGCAGGAATACTTGCTGCGCTGGCTGATGCTGATGAAAAGGCAGAGGGGATATGCTCTTTTAGTGCCTCCAGATATTCCATACATATGACAGGGAACACAGACTCTGATACAGCATCCATTTACATACTGGAAATGTCTACTGCAGTCTTTGCTGTACAGAGAAATTCATCTGAACACATCACCTGGTAAAGGTTTGACCAGAGCCAAGTGTTGTTGCATGGATAAATTCATTAAGGCAAAGGTGCTTTTAAGTAGTTGGATAAGACTGTCAAGTAAGACTAAAAATCAGACTACCAGTGCTGCTGCGGTATTTTCCCCATATGCCAGTACCAGAGAGGTGCTGAAGTTCAACTTAGGCAAATTCCCTACCACTGTGCAGCACAGTTTTCATGCGAAGGTTAATAACTCCGAATATGTTCTGTGAACTCAGCATTTCTCCTGAATTTCAGTTTGATGTACTGCCCTTTTCACCACAAATGCATTTCTTCCTGCCTGCCTTTTGCTAATCAGTTTTATCAACACAGCCTCAGGTGAAGAATAGCTTTCAAGATATGTAGACTACTAGACAGAAATTCTTGCTTAATGCAAATGATAACCGTCAACAGAAGCCTATTAATAAGCTACAGAAACCCAGCCACGGCCCAGAATCACAGCTGATGTAAACTGAAATAGCAATGTCAATTTACACCAGAAGAGAGCCCGGCTTTGCAAGTTTGTAAATCTCAAAGCTCTTTAAAAAACAAAACACTAAATAATTTTGCCTGAGATGAGAATATCAATTATATTGCTCTATATCCTTCACCATAACCATTGATTTGTGCTTCCCTATTTCATCCTAGGATTTTCAAACACAGTAAAAAATTTATGGCTCCATTCTCTAGAGAGGAAAAATGAGAATCTTGTGATTTGCTGGTGGTCAGTCACCTGTGGGAATCCAACTTCCCATGTTCATCCCGACGGAGTACAAATGCCACTCTCACCATCCTGAAAAACTAAACCCTTGCAACCTAAGAGCTCAGTCAGCAGTGTTGAAGGTGCTCATTTTCACAATCAAACTGCTTGACAACACCTTGGCAAGTCTATAAAGAGACCCTCTATCTCCTGGTGACTTTGGAAGATGCCAGTGTAACATCTAATCTTCTGGATTTTATGCAATGAATAGCTCCAAGAGAATAAAATGCATTATATTCTCATACAATTCTGCAGGCACTATACTTAAGCCTTTACTCCTACCCAACCAACAGTTTCTTTTGAATTGTATGCAGCTTGGTGTTGGGCCAGAGCAAAAGCAGCTGGGTGATTCATGCCCATTGCATGACCTTTATTCTCCTGCTAGACTGGGACATGAGTACCCCAAATACTGTCAAGCTTGTTCTCCAAAAGGTCACCAAAGAGCTCTTGCTTCATGGCAGACATATGTTGATTTTACCAAGATTAATATGTGTACTTTCAAGCTTAAGTCTGCTCATGCCAGGGATTCATCTGCTTCCAGGCAGTACAAGAGTAATGTGTTTGTGTTCCCTCATCCTGAGCAGCATTCGGCTGTGCACCGAGGACGGACCCTTTGTTATCCTGGGCAGGTGGGAGTGAGGGGGGACAGGACACAGACCTCCCAAAGGACCCTGACAAAGGGATGGACTGGTTCTAGAAAGGTTGCATTAAAGCATCTGTGGCTGTGTTTGATTAAAAGTTATATTAATGCTTAGCTCTCACATAGCATTTGTCAACCTGAGACTTAAAGCAATCAACGTAATCAAACCTTCTTTAGAGCATAAGAAAGTGATTGGCTTAAGGTCATGCAGAGTTTCAGGGAGGACAAGGATTAGACCTAGGTCTTTGACTGAAAATAGCACTGAAAATATCCTGCTTCCTCCCTACTTATGTTTTCCTTTTAATCCTGCTTCTCTGGATCTGCAGTTGGAAGGGCAGCCTCCTCTGTGCAACAGTCCCCAAGGTAATCATGGTGACAAACGCCTGTCTGATCTTGCTTTCTGATCCGAGAGGTATATCTGCTATGCAGACACCCCCAGACCTAACACATGAGTGACAGGGACAGACAATTCTCCCAAATCTCCAAGCACGTCAGGAGCAAGTTCATCTGGACAGGACTGGGGTAACTATAGCTCCTTCCATGCAGCACAAGGACTTGAAATAGTCAAAACAATTACTCCCATCAAGAAGCAGCTATATGGAAATGCTCCCGTTCATCAACTTCTCCAGCTCTTAATTAGATGTCCTTTATCAAGGGGAAGGCTCCTCAACTGTTACTTTACAACGGTATGCCCCTTTTCCCAAGGAAGGATGGGCAGCCAATGCTTCCTCTGCAAGGTGCCGTTAGGGACACCCCAAAGTGACCCCTTGCTCCCCAGGTTCTCAGCACAGCCAAAGCAGCACCTGACCACAGTGAGGGGCTAGAGTCACGTCACTTAAGCACTATATTAGATTAAACACAATAAGACAAGCAGCAACAACCCTTCCCCTATGTTATCTGTTGTAGACCTGCAGCTTTTTTGTTTGCTTGACACCAAACCTGGGACAATCAGAGCTAAAAGCACAAGCCTTTCCCCGCTGAGATTAGCAATTAGTAGCGCTCAGCTCACTTCTTGACTCCATGTTAGTCAGATGGGATCACATTCCCTAGAAACTAAAGTACTTCTACTTGACAACAAGACATTCTCAGCTATTGCAAAGAAGTGTTACTCTTGTGACCCAAGCATGTTGCCAGCTTACCCCAGCCCAGAAGTTGGTCTATTGCAGACATTATTTACAAAATATTCGTTCTTTGGTTTACAAAGCACTGAGACAGTTAATGAGCAAGTGAAAGTGAATCACTGCATTAGATAGTTTTGTTGTTTTCCCCACACACTGCCTTCTCTATGAAAGCTTTACGGCAACATTAATTTAAAATCTCTCTATTAAGATCACTCACTGCCGTGACTAGAGAGCAGAATGTTATGAGGTACATAGAATAATACATTGCACAAGGAAAAAGTACAACCCATAAAGGCAACAAGAGCAGAAATTGCTTTGCTCTTTAAGATCTACAGAGGTAGGTAGCAAGCTATGAAAAACCACTTTTGGTATGGAGACTCCTTGGCCATAGGTAGCAAGTAGCATCTAGGATGTTTGCTATAGGTTTAAGCTAGAACAGAAGCCAGAAAGAAAAACAAAAAAGCAAAGATGAGTTTTTCCTCCTGATTCTCCTGACAGTCTTACTGGTGCATGGTGCGACAGGAGCTTCTTGGCAATGCTACAGGCTCTTTTGTCACAGGATGGCTCATCACTGCTTTTGCAAACCCATTCATTCCTGAGATTTCAGCACAAACTTTGGGGGCAGGAATGTCTCCATACAGGAGATCTCAGTGAGCTAGAACCGAGAGCCAGGCCCCAGCGTAGGCACTGCTTATGTCCCAGCTAATGACTGCAAGAGGTGCACCAGTAAACCTTTTGCAAAAGAGGTGAGATAACCTCCATGAATGTCTCAAGGACAACAGTCAGTCAAGGACATACCTGCTGCAGCTTTGAAAGAGACTGCAGCCAGAGGCAACAGCAGAACTGGCTGGACAATAATCATAATTTCTCTCTTCTATATTCATTCCATAAAATTTACAAGCCAATGGCTTTTCAGCTCAAGCTGCAGAGTCATTACTGGAGATCAGCTTTGACCAAAATGGGAAAAAATGAAAGGCTTCTAAAGATGCAAGGAATTAACTCTAGGACTAACTACACTGTGGAAGGCATCAGCAGTTTTCCTTTAAACTTTCTGCCCTCAGTTCCCCAGAACTTTGGTTAATTTTGAACCAAAGCATTTCGAAGCTCAATTCTTTTGCAGAAAAGCCTGATGGAATCTAATTAATGTGAGAGGAATTCAAGCACGAAACAGAAAATGCCCTTCTCCCTATCTGTTATTCACACTTTGTGGTGAAAGAACCTCAAAACGGGTAGTGAGAGCTTCTAAGTTCATTTTGTTAGTCTGGATTTGCCAAATCCTAACACTCAAGCCACACTGTTTTTCCCTAAGTGGCCAGCAGCCACAGAAAAAAAAAAAAAAGAGAGGACATTGAAAGTGTCAAAGGTTTCTAATGGTAACAGACCGAAAGGGTTGGATCTGGAAGTTACAGAAAGGGAGAATATTTATCCAGTGTCCCAGCTACAAAAAGCATTTTCTAGAAATCACCATCCAAGCTGATGTAGCTAGCGGATAGCACTGAAGGGTCTGACCTTTTCCTTCTCCACCGCCCAGCAAGTGCCACTGGGGGGAAGGACCAACACTGCGGGGCTCGGGGAGGAATGCTGAGCAATAGCTCTGTGCCTTCTGCCAGGCGCTCCCCATCAGGCTGCAGTCTGCCCATTTGCTTTCCTCCAAATGAGGAAGCTCTGTTTTGTTTTGTTTTTTTTTTTCTCTTTAGACTACAGCATAAAAACAAGCCAAGAAAACAGATATAAATGTCCACAACATGACAAGATTATGCTGCAGAGCTGAGATGTGGGAAAGTGAGAGAGAAGATGATGTACTGGTAACTCTTAACAGAAACCACAGCCGATAAACAGTAAGGAACAGGGAAAGCTGTGCTTACTTCTCACAGCCTTGTTTATGCTAACAAAGGTTTAGTAATGAATTACTGGTAAGTGGCCTCCTTTTGTGGAAAATTATTCAAGCAAGCAGGTGCGGCTTAGCAAACATTTATCTTCCTGCGGCTGCAAGGCACTGCAGGA
>NW_009259602.1:1609295-1615667 GCF_000687185.1 Egretta garzetta | reverse complement strand
CGAAGGAAGCAGCTCCCTCCCCAGCCAGCCGCAGGGGTGGGGAGAGGCGCGACACACGCCAGCAAGAGACTCCGGGGTGCATCTGGGCCTGCTTAGGCATCCATCCCACTCAATGCAAGCGCCAGCCCCAAATTCAGCATCCCAAACAGTATAGCCCTTGAAATCTTGTTGACCTCCGTGAAGCTTATTTTATCGCTCCAAGAAGCCCATTCCTAGATTGCTTGAAGAAAACACAGAGGAGGTTTTGAAGCCCTAAGCTGGGATTCGGGGATCGGACTTCAGGGTACCACTGGCTTTGCAAGTGACTTCTGGCAAGCCACACCAGGCCTGACTGGGATAGTTTTGCAATCGCATCTTTCCGCAGCTCTCAGACCACCTCAGTTCCTCTGCTTTGCCCATGCTGGCAGCTGAATCCTATTTTTGCTTGCAAAAGGCTCAGGCACTAATACAGCACTTGTCATTTCAGTTCCTATATGGATAAATACTCACTGCCACTCTAAGCTGTCACAGGGATTTGTATCTGCCTTCATTACATCCCTTCCAGTCACAGTATAATTAAATCCGATGTTGCTTTAAGTCTCAGTGAGCAAAGGAAAATTTAAGAGATTAATCAGAATATTTTTCAAAAAGAGTTCTAAAAATATTCTAAATAGACCAGAAAACCAGATGAGTGGCATTCTCATTTATTACTGAGCCAAGCTCTGGATACAACAATCAATTGACTTGATAGATAACACAGATCTTCTGCCTCTCCTATTTCGTTCTAGAAGCTCTCATTCAGAGGCAGATCAAGATGCAATTCTCTCTATTACTGTCTCTCGTGCTCACTGGAGTTTATTTTTGGATGTGTGTTTTCAGCATTCTCTCAAGGGGTGTGCTGTTGTCATGATTTTGAATTAGGTTTTTCCTTTCTCACTGTCCCCATCCTGTAATAAATTTTTTTTTTTGGAGCACATGTGTCCTAAGATACTGTTCAATTCTGTCCTTCCAGAAGCCTAGGAGAATTTTGTTGCTGCTTTCTGGGTAGTCATGATGTAATTGCAGACATACAATAGAAATTTCCCATATGGTTCTCAAGGCTTTTTTTACCCAAGCCTGGACCAGCTTTCCCAATACATAATCTGATGTTTACAAAGCAGTTGTAGCTATTTAAGCTCCTCAGCAGTTTAGTCCTGGCTACCTCAGCCCTGATATAACTGATTACCTTTCTGCATCAAGTAAAACAGGCTCATCTATGCCACCTTCAAGAGTAACTTCAGGAGCTTCTTGGCACGCTAATGTTCTGGCTGTATCCTTGCATGCTTTTGTTGCAGTGGCATAAGTCTACTACCAACTAGGAAAAACTTAGGCCTGATTTACATCAAGAGCACGAGAACAAAAGCAGACACTCGTCATTTGCAGCTGGGCCAACTGAGCTGTACAGAGGGGATGTAAATATTCCCACTGGAGCAACCAGAGAGATCTGATCCAGGGAAATTTCAGCGCTTAGATCAGTGTCACTTTAGCTGCTACTGAGAACATTTATTACAAATATATAATGCAATAAAATAAGGCACTTGCTTTTCATGGTGTAAATGACCTTGCAAAGGCACGAGGGGATGATGGAAGCGGGCAGTCAGTCTCTGTGCCTTGCCTGTGAACGCCTGCTCTGATTCAAAAACATTAACTCCTGAGGAACACCAGATGCCATTTGCTGACCTTAGGGCAGCAGTTCTGCAGAGCCCAGGGTGCCAGAGCTGGTGCCACCTCAGCATCCTCTCCACACCTGCTCAGGCATTCCCATTCCACAGAGAGGCCTCGGGTCTGGCAAGCACCACCAACTCACAGCCAGAGAGGAATTCAAAGCTCCCAAGGTAGCTGACTGTTCATGTGGCTGGAATACAGCCCCCAGGAGAGGCCACTCATTCCAAAATTAAGAAATAAACAAACCAGTGTAAGCTCCAGAGGAACCCAGCCTGCAATAGATTGCCTGCGTACAGTATGAGCAAGGGGAATGCAAGATGGGCAATGTGCCTGCAAGATGGAAATTACATGGGGAAAGAGGTAGGTAGCACTGGAGGAAGGAAAGGATATTAAAAACAGAGCATCATGATTCAATGCCAAAATTACTAGGAAAGCAAAGGAAATACGCTAGAAAGCAGCATAATCCATATCAGTCATTGGAAGCTGTTCCACTGGGGAAGACTGGAGGTGCCAAGGTTGAAAAGCCTGCCATTCATTATTTTTGATTTAGTGCTGCACAGACAAGAGCAGCTTGCGTGATGCATCTGTTGTATATTCTTCTATTGATCTCTCAGACTCAGTTTCTAAACTTACCATCCATCACGCCCCAGTCCCCCTCAAATTCCCCTTGAGGGGAGGCTAAAGAGAAGCAACTGTCCTGTCTCTCAGGGCCAAGGTCCAAATGGTTTATGAGAGCCAAGGACATATGAGAACTTGGGTTGATCCACTATCTTTATGATGAATTGGCAGCATTAGCAGATATGAGTTTCTCCCTACTAGGATGGCTCTTCTGAAGTGCAGAAGCAGCCTGAGGAAGCTGTGCCCCCAGTCCCACTTAGGCAAGACAAACTGATCATGAGAGAGAGGGAATTCATCTCCAGCTCATGCACCACTCACTTCACTAACACTTTATTCCACCTCCATGGAAACTAACTGTGAAAAAACTACCTCCTCCCAGAGTACAGATCTGAGCTGTCTTTCTAGCTTGGCCACAGCCTCAACATTAGGTTTAAGGACACACCACTTCACAAACCATACCACCTTCTGTTCCTCTTCCCTGTTCAGCCTATACCCAGTCATTTACTGAGGAGTAGGTACGTCCGAGTGGGGGTACGCAAGGAGTGAGAAGACAGCTCGTGAAACAAATGCAAATTCAAAACCCCCTGTACACCTACTTATCTGCTTTCTCATATATTATCCTCACCAGCAAGTACTATTTCTGGCCTGTGTTGGTCTGGCTGGGGAGGGCTAGGTGGGCAGAGGAAGACTCATGGTACAGGCAGCAATATAATCTAAAAGTATGGTTAAGCTAGTGCAGATTTTGAGCTAGTGTCATATTTCTGTGATCATAAAGTAATTTCTTAACGCTCAGATGTTGGGTTAAGACTTAATATGGAGGACAGATTAATGTTCATCTTTTGGGAGCTTTTTACACTTTCACCAGAACAGTTTAAAACTAGCCTTTAAAAGTTTTCTAGACAAAATATGACAGCTCCCACAACTCAGCTTTCATTACCAGCCTCTTATCTAGTCTATGGAAAGGGAAGGCTCTTTTAGAACATCAGTGGCAACATGGGGTTGTATGAATATCCTCTACATATCCAATAGTTATTTCTCCGTTGCCCCATCCCAAGCAGGAACAATCTGTGAAGTTGGTACCAGACAAAACTCATGAAAAGCAGTGGCAGTTTTGCCCCAAGCAAGGACTAAGAAAGAAAACATCAAATGAATTGTTTCAGGATTCATCTCCCACATGTCCAGCTATCATTTTCTTTTGCTGCGCTCTGCAAAATGTCTCACAAAAGCATTGATGGATCTGACAGCCTTGAATCCATCATCTTAATTCTTACAGAAACTCTGGAAGGATCTTTATAAGAATTCTCAGAAAGCTTCTCCCCCACCCCTTTCTTGTAAAAGATGCAGATGTTAAGAACACAGAGCATTATTCATTTCCTCCCTTTCTGACATTTCAGGTATAAAAAAGGAAGCCAGGTATGAAGGGGACACGTAGGTTAAGAGCAATCTGTCTATGCTCAGTAAGATATAGAAAAAGAGAGAAGTGAAACTGTACATTATTAGATGATCTTCAGATGCCCTCTCAATGCAAAGAGCAGCACCATTAGGAGACAAGGAGGGTTTAAAACCTTGCAAATGGCTCCAAGGGAGAAGTGCTCACTGAGGGAGGGAGAAGTGTTACTGCCGAACAGGTTACATGCCAGGAAATCTCAAAGCTTAGGAGAAAGCTGAAGAAGGTGTTTTAGAAAAAGGTCTTTAGACAACTACACAAACTGGGTCTGTGCTCTGTGTCTCTGTACGTGGGTTAGTTAACTAACCTATAGTAAACCCTCCCACGTCAACACAGCATGCACAGCAAGAGTCCCAAACGCACGCTTTGGAGTTAAGGCAAGCACCAAGCAAGGAAAAGAGAAAACAGATGCTAACTGTGCCTTATGCTGCATTGGCCCAAGAACACATCATGGGTTCAAGATAGAAGTGCATCCAGAACACAGCCAAAAATAACCTTGTCCAGAGGAACAGTCATGATATAAGCTTTAGGATTTTTTTTTTTTTAATAAGATGTTTACCTGTTACCAAACAGCTCTACTATTAACCAATTACTGAGAGGTAGCTCAGAGCAGCAGTGCTTGCTGGCTTGACTATTATAGTTGAATATTTCAAGGCCTGCTAATGAGAGATGAATTCATGTACAGGAAATTGGATGCAATTAGAGTAATTTTAGCAATAGTTCAGAATGGAACTGACCTTTGCTTACACATGCAGGGGTCCAACAGAAATATTATGTTTAATATTAAAATTTTATTTGTTGTGGAAGAAAGCTTTTGTGTTTGCAAGTACCAGAACAACTTACCTAAGTAAAGAAAAACATGATATGAACTAGGGTTTAGAGAATGGTCTAGGATTTAAAAATTCCTAAATTCTAGTCTCATCTTTGTCATCAACTCAGTATAAAAGTAATTTTGCCTTGCTATGACTCATTTTACCCACCCTTAAGGCTTAGCTGACTCAACAATCCCTGTATCTCCCAAATATACCCTTCTGTCAATTTGACACTTCCCTTATTTGGCCTTGACACCTTCACAGCTCTTACAGGCAATTATCAGTTCCCACTGAGAATCCACCTTGTAAAGGCAGCTGAGCAGTCTGATGGGAAATCAGATCTTTCCAATGGGGAATTTCCTTTATTAGGGTAAATATTAGGGTCTTTTCGAAGCCTGATGCACAAAGTAGTCCTTAGATAGTATCCCAAAGGCTTGCAGTAGTCTTAAACAGCACTACCATTTCAGGGGCAACTTTAACCAGCACAGCCATAAATGAATAGCATTGTCTGCAGCCAGTCAGAACTGGATGGACATCAAAACCAACTCTTGTTGTATATTCAAGCTTATATATTTTTCTTTTTCCTCAGCTGTTTTGTGCACGCAGCAGTGCTCCCTAGTCATCTGTCTAACCTCAGGGTCTACAGCCACCAGTCAAAACTCTTGGAAGTCTGGCATCATGGGCTTAATACACAGAGTGCTTATTTTTAACACAGACTGATGGCTTTTCTCCTAGATAATGATGATTGATTCTGTTTTCCATCCTTTGTCAAGGCCCAGCACATGCCTAGAATTTTAACTAGTCCTTCTTCTGATACTTCCATACATCCATCTGTTCCTCTGGATCTCTCGCATTCTCCTGCTTTAAATAATGAACTTTGCTATACTCAGAATAACATATTAATAAATAACAATCTGAGAGATTACACAAGCCAATTAATAGTAAAGCAGCATCAGGAACTGAAGTGATAGATGTTGTTGAATGGGAGAGGAATGGGAGGGCAGTGAAGTTGCCAGTCCTCGTACACACAGGATTAGCAGAACTCTCTACAGTAGATGGGGGGGCGGGGGGGGGAGGGCCGGCAAAGTTGTGCAAACAGTGCCAAACCCAAACTCATAGTAATTAAGCATGCACACTCTTCTGTGCAAATTACACCTGAGCAACATGAAGGAGGGAGTAACTGCATTAACTCTAACATTCTCTAACACAAAGTGAAGATATTATTTGCAGCTACAGTTCAGGCACATCAAATAGAAAGCCCAACTCACTAAGCACTGGGAATACAATACCATGGGTAAGTTTTTCTCCATTACCTCGTTGTTTGAATGTAGCACAACTGACCTGGTAAAAGACATCGAGGATGTCTTCAATCTGTTCTGTCCTTTGTCCTATCAATCCCTGTGTTCCTGCTCCTGTTTGCACCAATACTAAATACAGCTAAACCCAACCAGCATGGCACCCCTCAAGATCCCAGTTAAGGCTTGTTCACTTTTTTGCCTCCCAGCCTGGTGACACATGAAGCAAGCAATGAGAAATAAGAGTAGCAAAAGATGAAGATGACATATAGGATACATGTCGTCTCACTTCAGCTAGTTGACTCGATAGACATAACTGAGTTACCCATTGCCAATGAAAAGGGACAGATGCCTTCATGGAGCGACTGAGCCCATCTATGGTCTAGAAGTGCTTACCCCTTTGGCAATATAGGGAGATGAAGCATCACCCATAGACAGCTCTGTCGGATTGAAGGATGGCTCTTGCAGGGTTGTATCGCTCTCCGTAACTGTCAGAGTTGGACAGTACTGTTCCCTA